>NC_089835.1:170000-282500 GCF_035046505.1 Tiliqua scincoides
GGCTCATGGCCTGGGCAGGGCATGATACGAATCCCCTGGGGTGTGATCAAACGCGGTGTTTTCCGCCATGAGGACTAGAAACCTGCAACTGGGGGTTTGTTTTGAGAATGAGAGGCGGAGGCTGAACAGCATCTTGAACTTCAGGTTCTGAGGAAGGCAGTAAGCCAGAGGAATGAATAGAGGTGCTGAGGAGGAATGTGCTGCGGGGGGGGGGGGGCAAGGCAATCGAGACCAACTGCAGAAGCCAGCTGTGTGGGGAGTGGCGGCTGGGTGTGCGGTCTGCTGCGAGGCGCCGCCCTCCTTGTCTGTCCGTCCTCCCCAGCATTGGGGGCTTGGGCCCCACCGCAGTCTCCTACTTGGGGCAGAGAATATGAGAACCTAAGAGCCCTGCTGGATCAGGCCCAAGGCCCGTCTCGTCCAGCTTCTTGTATCTCACAGCAGCCCCACCAAATGCCCCACATTTGGGAGCACACCAGACAACAAGAGACCTGCATCCTGGTGCCCTCCCCTGCATCTGGCATGGCCCATTTCTCAAATCAGGAGCTTGCACATGCACACCATGGCTTGGGACCCGTGATGGATTTTCCTCCAGAAACTTCCCCTCTTAAAGGCGTCCAGGCCAGATGCCCTCACCACGCCCCGTGGCAAGGAGTTCCACAGACCAGCCACCCGCGGAGTAAAGAACCGTCTTCGTCTGCCTCCGCGTCTCCGCCCGCTCTGTCCTTCCGCGCAGCGCAGCATCCCGGAGGCCTCCGGCGCGCGTGGCCGGGCTGCCTGCGGGGGCAGGAGAGAAGCGGCCGGGCGCGCACTCGCCTCGCAGAGCCGGGACGGAGCCGCCTGGCGCCGCGCTCTGCACGCGCTCAGAGGCTGCCGCCCTGCTCGGGCCGGAGCGCCGGCCGGCCGGCCTCCCCGCGCCCTGATTGGTCGCTGCCCGTGACGCCACCGCCCCGCGATTGGCCGCGCCGGGTGGGCCGGGATGGGCCGAGGCTGCGGCGGACTGGACCGCGGGGGACGCGCGCCGGGGCAGGTGAGCCGCGCAGGTGAGCGGCCGGGCGGCCGGGCTGGGGGCGCCGCAGGCCCTCCCCTCCGGAGACCGACCCCGCGCCGGGAGCAGCGCCGCGCACGTCTCCCCAGGAGGGGCGGCCAGGCGCCTCCACCCGCGCCCGGGAGAGGAAGAAGCGCTCTGCACACGCCCAGAGGCACGCTCGGCCGGCCCTCGCCCGCTGGCCTCCTGGGAGGAAGCTCCTTGGACTCCAGAGGGAATTGCTTCTAAGCAGTGAGGCTGCCCGGGATGCCCCCGGAGTCTCCGACCTCTCCCAGACCTTCTTCTCCCTGGAACTCTGGACTGGAGAGGCACTCTGCACGCGCACAGGGGCACTCTCTTCCAGGGGTTCACTTTTCACAAAGAAAGGGGCAGGGCTGTGCCTCTGTTCTTGCAGCCAGGCCGCCAGCTCTTCGTCCCAGGTGTGGAGGGGGCTGCTTGGCTCCAGGGGAGGTGGTGCTCTGCACATGCTCCCCTGGCGATTCGGGTTCCGAAGAAAGCAGAGACACCCGAGACTCTCCCCCCCTCTGCATTTCATATCTGTTCCATTAGGTTGGCCGCAGTTAATGGGCACTTGAACTGTGCCTGCCTGAGAGGGTGGATCAGGCATATCAGTGGCTCATTAGTTGTGCAGTCCTGACCTGCTTTCCAGCTGTGCCAGTGGGGCTTGTGCTGCACCTGCACTGTGGAGGCAGCAGGCCAGGTAAGGGCAGGTTGTTCCCTGACACTGGGGCTGCGTTGCGGCTGGAAAGCAGGTCAGGACTGCGCCCTGGGAGTTTACTTGGAAGGGAAACAGCACTGGAGCTGAACTGATTCCCACCCCCTCCTATTCTGTGGCTGGGAACGCAATGTAATTTTGTTCACATGACATCTTTTAAACAGGTGGAGGCCCTGACAGACAGGAGGCGCTCTCTAGGGAAGCTCTCTGATCTGGTGCCTGCAGGAGAGGACAATGGAGAGACACAAGGTGCCCCGCACAAAAGAACTGGAATTCGGGGGGCCTCTAGGTGAGCTGGGGGACTGGGGGGTGCCCCCTGGAGTGCCTTGTACGTGTGCAGAAACCAGCAGTGAAGCCTCCTGTGGGCTGGAGATGAGTGGCATCCTGTGCTGATCTTAACAGCACATGCAGCTGCTGTGAAAGGAGCAGGAGCAGGGGCTGCTGGAAACGTTGGCATCCCAGGATCAGGGAATGCAACTCAGTGGCTTGGTTTTGGGGGGCTAATGTCTAAATTTGGTTGAACAAAACAGAATTTATAACATAAACATAAAGATAATACAGAGGATGATGTGATGGTTCAGGAGTTGGATTTAGACCTGGAAGATCCAGCTTCAAATCCCTGCTCAGTCACGAAGCTTCCTGGGTGACCTGGGGCCAGTCACTCTCTTTCAGCCTTGTCTACCTCACAGGGTTGTTGTGAGGACAAAAGGAAGGGAGGAACCATGTAAGCCACCCTGAACTCCTTGGAGGAAGGGCAGGATAAAAAGGTGAAAAATAAAGAAATAAACCAAACTGGAATGTTAACAAACTGTAATAAAAAGAAAAAGAAAACTGGCCACATGAAATGAGTGGCTTGTTCAGGCACAATCCTGACACGGAACAAAATTATTAACCTTTAAGGAGTCCCAGCCGGAAGGTCACACTAATTTTTTTGGCTTGGTCAGAAGAATGGAGATTGCTCCAGAGAAGAAGTAAAGCATATGCTGGTTTTGGAACAGCTGAGCGAGTAGGAATCCCCCCAGAGCATCTTGGGAATTGTAGTTATTAAAGGATGCTGGCTGCAGATTGAAATTCAACAGCAGGGTCCACACCAGAAAAAATACCAGACACAGAAGCTCTGTGTGTCCTGCCCCGGCCAGGGCAACGGAGGGGTTGAGGGTCCTGCACAGCCAGACAGTGGGGTCTGCTTTGGCCAAGTCCCTTCCCTCTTTCTAACCCCGTATCCTTTTTCTCTGCAGGGGCCCTGCTCCTTCTCATCCTGCTGCCCACCACTGTCTTCTACCTGCTGCTGGTGTGCAGGACAGAGCAGGCCAGCCTCCTCAGCCTCCCTCTTCCCCTCCCCACACTGCATTCTCTATGGAACCCCCAGGACCTTGCGCTGGTGCTGGGCTGGATGGGACTGCAGGCTGTGCTGTATATGCTGCCAACAGGGAAGGTAAACAAATCCAGCCAGGTCTCTTGAGGGCCATGAACTTCATGATGTGGCCTTGGGCTGCACACTGTAATCTGGCCTCGGTTTTCCCCTTCCGTTAAATGGGGAGAAAAAGGACTGGCTTCGTACTGGGCTTCTTGCTTGGTTTTGTTCCGCCTGCAGGCTCACCTTTTCTTCAAGGGACTCAGAGCAACAACCCTGTGTGGTGGGGCAGGCAAAGGGTGACTAACCCAGTACTTCCCTGGCCAATGAGACTGGGCCATTCCCAGTGGCAGCTTGGAGCATGCCAAGGTGAACTGGCAAAGGAGGGAGGCAGTGTGCACTTGGGTGATGCCCAGTGAGTCTTGGGACCTGGGCATCTCAAGGACAGGATTCTGCCCTCTCATTCACTCTGCTCCTCGTGCAGCTGCTGGCTAAGGCCAAACAGCTGGGATGCGCAGGACAGAGTCTCTTCTGTGGTGGCTCCAGGGCTGTGGAACACCCTTCTGTTGGGGGGGGGGTTTATGGTGCTCCCTCTGTCCCAGCCTTTAAGAAGCTTTTGAAGAACCACTTTTCTCGCCTCACTTCAGCTGATCAAGAGTTAGGACCCACTTCCCAACCAAGGACATGGGACCCACGTTCAAGAGTCCTTGCTGGCGAGTGGGGTGGGTGACTGCGATTCCTCTTCTCTTCCTGCCTGGTGGTGGTTGATCCCTTTGTGCTGCCACTATGTTGCCTTGTCCTTTCTTTCCTTCCAGATGAAGTGGAAGGAGAGGAGGAGCAGAGGGGTGTGTGGTGAGAGCCTCCCCTCAATCTGGAAATTTGTTTCATGCCCTTCCCACCCCACAAACTAGATCTCAGTCCCTCCTGGTGTGTTAACAGAACTCCTTGCCTCCCCACTTCATGCGTCTTGTTTCTCCCCACAGCTCATGGAAGGGATCCCCCTTCGAGACAAGAGCCGTCTCCAGTACCGTATAAACGGTAGGTGCCTCTGGAGGGGTCCTTCAAAAAGAAAGAGGGGACAAACGGGAGGAGCGGAAGAAAGTGTGGTGGAGAGGAGTGTGGTGGGCTAGAGTGTCGGGGACTCTGGCCCACCACTCTCTCTACACTGCTGCGTCTGTTCTGTCCTCCTCTTCTTTTTCAAATACAAGAAATGGGGAAAGGAGGAACGGTAGAGGGGGTGGCTGGGAAGGTGTTCAGCATGCCGCCTCGGAAGCCACAATGACTGGAGATGGCCCTGGCAACCCTTTTCTGTCTCCCTTTACCTTTGGCAGGGTTCCACGCCATGTGGCTCACGGCGCTGGCGGTGGGAGCCGGTCTGGCCGCAGGGCTGCGCCTCAGCTACATGTACGACCACTTCCTGCAGCTGGCCTTCTCGGCCTTCCTCGTCGCCTTCGGCCTGAGTGTCCTCCTCTACCTGAAGGCTTTGCTCGCCCCGGAATCAAAGCTGGCTCTAGGCGGGAACTCGGGTGAGATGCTGGAACAGGCCCCAACACATCCTGGAGGCCAGGAGAGATCGTGAGGGCAGCCAAGGAGGCGTGCAGGGAAGGCTGCCTGACGAGTCCTTTGGGCATGGCGGCGTGAGGCCGACATCCACCTGCCTCTCCTTCTGCTCCCTTGATTTGAAAAGGATGTTGGGGGGGGGGCAGAGCAGAACAGGACAGGTGGAAGAGCCAAGAGTGGGAGACCAGAGCTTTCTTCTGGAAGTCACTTCCCCACTGGAAGTCACTTTGGTTGGCCTCAGGGTTAATCTCTCTGCCTCCCAGACACAGGTGGAAAATGAGGACCCCACTCGGCACCACCATTTTGTCTCCCCACAGGGACAAAACTGCATCGTAATAACCCTGAAATACTTCTGACCGTTCCTTTTCCCCGCCTCTCCCTCCCCCCCACAGGAAACCCCATTTATGACTTTTTCATGGGCCGTGAGCTGAATCCACGCATTGGAACCTTTGACCTGAAGTTCTTCTGCGAGTTGCGCCCAGGGCTGCTCGGATGGGTAGGCCTCGCTGCGCAGGCAGAGAGCAAGAAAGAAATGAGGGGCAGGCCTGTGGATAAGTCAGGTTCATTTTTAACGCATCTGGCTTGTATCAGTGGTGCATCATCGAGGAGGCCTGTGCCTCCCTGCAGAAGCGGGGCTCTGGGGGGGTCGGGCAGAATGGCAGAGAGATGCCTGGGTGGTAATCTTGAACTGGGCTGAAGGTGAGATGGAGGCATCACCAGAAAGCTGGCTGAAGTTTGGTCCCAAGAGAGCCAGGCAGCAGGCCTGCTGGAGCTACGGGGGAGAGAGAGAGAGAGCTCTAGGAAAGGCTGCAGAAGCAGGGAAATAAGGGGACCTTCTCTCCTAGTGGCCCCAGTGAGACGTGTTCCTCCAGGTAGGAAGCTCAGATCAAGAAGGGAGCTGTGGATCTGTTATGCACCTCATTTAGTTTTGACATGTATTTAAAGTTGGGTTTAAAACCCAACAGTAAGACCCCTAGCAGCAAACAGGGCCCCCTCAGTGACATCTTTATTAAACGAGTGTCCTTGTAGTGCACCAAAATGTGTTCTCCTGTAGGGGTCACAGTTGGGCTGCTTGTAAAGGGTGTGTGGGTGAGAAGGAACCTGCTGGTGGTGGGGAAAGGGGAGAAGAAAAGGAATGGAGAGAGGGCAGGGCAGGGAGCTGCCCACGTCCCACAGCTGATGTCCATCCCTTTTGCATTGTCTCCCAGGCCCTGATCAACACGGCCATGTTGGTGAAAGAGACGGAGCTGAGGGGCAGCCCTTCCTTGGCCATGATCCTTGTCAACGCCTTTCAGCTCCTCTACGTGGTGGATGCCTTGTGGCATGAGGTAGGCTGGTGAGTGAGGTGCAGGACCTGCTGTGTGTGTGAAAGAAAGGACCACGTATCTGTGGCCTGCCAGATCCCTCCCTCTGTGTCCTTAAGTGTCACCGCTGTGTTGCACTTCTGACTGTAAGCTCCTTGGGGCACGAAACCTGTCCTCAGTGCCACACATGCTTCTCACACCACTGCCACTCACATTTCGTTCTCCAGGAGGCCATCCTCACCACGATGGACATCGTCCACGATGGCTTTGGCTTCATGCTGGCTTTTGGGGACCTGGCTTGGGTGCCCTTCCTGTACAGCCTCCAGGCCCACTTCCTGGTGACCCATCCGCAGAAGCTTTCCCTCCCCATCACGGCCGGCATCATCATCCTGAATGGTGAGTTGGGCAGCAAAGCAGAATAAACAGGGTCCTTTTATCATGCACAGAATACACTTCTCTCCCCACACAGCATTTGCATCTCTGATTAGAAATGTAGCCAGCGGCAGCCGTCAACAGGATGTCATCAACACACTTCCTGTCTTAGTGCCTTCACCTCTATTGTTCAGAACAGACTGGGATAAAAAGCCCTTTACAATCTGCAGTAACCATGAGGACTAGAAACTTAAAAATGAGACAAGGCTATATTCCAGCTTTCCTTCCACATAGAAGCTACACAGCCTGACTTTATAGGCTTCAGATGCCCTACTTCCTTTCCTTATGACTGGCAGAAATTATTCTTTCCCCTGAAATTTGGGAGGGACAGAGTGGAACCTGTATGAACTGGGCACAGAAAATCCGTGTCGGTGCATACACTGGTGAAAGGAAAAGGAAAATACTCCAGTGCATATCAAAATTACTGTTATGAAATTACCCTCATGCCCATTATTTAAATAGAAGTACATTTTCATCGTCGGGTCAGGTCAGAGAATATTTACATCAGAGCTCATTCTGCCAAATCATCATTGATTGACTTATTATTATGGTCACAGACCAGCCCAAAATAAAATCAGCACAATTATAACATAAGAAGTAAGAAAATTAATATCATAAACAGTTTAAAATCCAAATTTGAAAGGGCCCATCACCCATACATCACTACAACCGTATTACCTCTATTATGCTAAATTATGCTAAACGTCCAAGTCATCATACCTTTGTCCCTCTTCTCCAACTCACAGGTCTGGGTTACTTCATCTTTCGTGGTGCTAACTCCCAGAAAAACACTTTCCGCCGCAATCCTGCTGACCCCAAAGTAGCTGGTTCGTAACTCTAACAAAACTTTCTTCCTGTTATCTTCAGTCACACTTTAATCATGGCTAAGAGTGGATTATTCTTCCCTTATCCCTTTCAGGCCTCCAGACCATCCCCACAGCCACTGGGCGACGTCTCCTGGTATCCGGCTGGTGGGGGTTCGTACGACACCCCAACTACTTGGGGGACCTTATCATGGCTTTAGCATGGTCCCTGCCCTGTGGTAAGTGGGAATGCTACATTTCTAGGCCGCTGCTTTCCTCTTCCTCTTGTATTTGGCTCCAGGGAGGAGTGGAGGAGAAATAGTGGCAGAGGCTGTGGCTGATCGCTGCTGGAAGCCCCCCCCCCAAGTGCTCTGCCACTGAGTTCTCCAGTTTTCTTCCTTTTTCAGGCCTGGCCCACATCCTGCCTTATTTCTATATCCTCTATTTCACTGGGCTCCTGATTCACCGGGAGGCCAGGGACGAGCGTCAGTGCCTGAAGAAGTACGGCCTGGCCTGGCAAGAATATTGTCGCCGTGTCCCTTATCGGATCTTTCCGTACCTCTACTGAGTCATGGCTTGGCCAGCCCACTGCTGGCATGAGCAACGTCTTGGCTCCAAGAGGAGCAAGGAGCTGGGCTGAAGACAGAAGGGCTGCCTCAGGACAGCTGGAAGTGCACCCTTTCCCTGGCTTCCATCAAGCATCAGTCTGCAAGCTTTGTAGGCCTAAGGACTAGAAACCTGCCTTTAATGCCTTTAATTAAAAAACCAGAGCCAAAATCCTTGAGAAGCTCAGTTTCGGCAGCCTGTGGGCCCAATCCTAACTTTCCAGCACCAGTACAGCCGCAGTACAGCCCAAGATAAAGCAAAAAAAAAAAAAAAATCTTACCTTGAGGAGGTCTCCATGACTGCCCAGCCACCACAAGATACAGCACACACCCCATTGGCTTGACTGCTCCTGTACTGGAAAATTGGATAGGATTGGGCTGTATGTCCACTGAGCCATGAAAAAGTCTGAGTCCTGTTTAGAAGGAATTAACAAAATACATACTGGGAACCAAGAGACTAAATCAGAACAAAATTGAATTGGAAGGGGAGAGAAATCCAACTCAAGCTTTGCAAATGTGCTGATTGTCGTGACAAAGGCTTTTCCAAAGAGATGCCAGGAGTTCTCATCTGAGTGTTTCTGTTGATGGCTGGAGTTTGGATTCTGGGTACTTGTGAGTGTTAATTTTGATAGCATGAACAGAATTAAAGTTTTGACACACAAATACTGAGCTTCTCCAGTGCGTTTTCTGGAACAATCCAGGTGGAGATCATTTTCAGAGTGATTTACAGTTTTCCTCTACTTAGCAAGAGCTGAACCCAGCTTTGGAAGGGGAATTCACACGTATGCAAAATATTATCCACCTGTTGCAGAGGCTCATCCACAGGGACTGTGTACACTCTGGGTGTGCCCCTCAAACCATCAAGGAGCAGAACTGCCAGGCAGCAAACCTTAGCATACTGTTTTTGCTGAGGCCAGAACAATTGATTGAGCTGAAACATACTCTTAACACACACGAGGCTGGTGAAACTGGATTAGCTTTCCAAATAGGGACTGACTGGCTTGAGCATTAGAGGAATTATTTGCTTAGGGATTTTGGAGGGGGAAAGAGGGAACTAATTTAAAATGTTAATAAATAACTTGCTAAACCTCTACTGCAGGGGTCTCCAAACCCAGGCCTGGGGGCCAGATGTGGCCCGCGGAGAGCCTCTATCCAGCCTGCGACCAGCCTCTGATCCTGAGAGCCTCTTGCCCAGTAGACCAAACACAACCAGAGTTGTGCTTGTGAGGTGGGGGAATGGGGGCCCATTTAAGTGTGTGCTTTATTTTTTGGGTTGTGTTGGTTCTTAGAGAAATCCTGGCCATTCATTCAAGTTCCATCTCTAATGTATTTAAATTTTATATTTAATTTTTTTTCCGGCCCTTGAAACTATGCCAGATATTTGCTGTGGCCCTTCGGCCAAAAAGTTTAGAGACCCCTGCTCTACTGGGTTACTATTTAAAGTCTGCAAAGTTTCCAGCCAGCTCTCTCCACTACCAAGGAACTTGTTTGCATCTTAACATTCTAATTTCAGATTATGAAACTGCACTGGGACTAGTTCTGCCATAAGAACTACCTGGATTCTTTTTTCTGCTCACCACAAATTCCTTAGTGTGAAATCCTAACTGGTTGTTGTACCTGGGAAGAAGCAGGAATTTCTAGAGGACCAGTGATCTGAGAAGGATTTTGAGTTTGGTGGGTGTGATTTGGTACACACCTGCTTGGAGGCCTTCCACACATGGCGTGATGACAAAGTTGGCTTTCAACACAGTGTACTCCTGGCACAGAGCTGCAGCCAATCATGGCTTTCTGATAAGTATACAGGTCTGATAAGTGAGGCATGTAATGTAAAAGAGCCAGGATGGTAGTGGTTTGGGAGTTGGACTTTGAGAAATCCCCACTCAGCCATGAAACATCCTGGGTGACACCAGACTAGTCACTAACTCTCTGCCTAATGCAGCTCACAGGGTTGTTGTGAGGACAAAAGGAGGGGATGAACCATGTACACCACTCTGAGCTCCTTGGAAGAAGAGCTAGATTAAAAGTGTAAATAAATAAAAACCAGTCTTGCTTTCAGGCTACAGTATCTTTGCTTCTGCATCCAGCCAGCTCCTGTTGGAAACAGGTCTGCTGGATTACATGGACTTGCAGTGTGATTCAGTTCTTTCTCCACTGCCGGGCATTTGATTGCAAGCTCCTTGGGGCAGAGAGCTGTCATTTTAAAAATAAGAGTGGGTGCCACATCCCCATGGCTCCGTGTATTTTGTTTTCTCCCGACTGCTGGAGCACTCCTTTGAACATACTTTAAGAGCTGGTGTAATGCAGCAGCTACCTGCAACCTTGAGGGTGGTTTACTCAGAAGCAAGTCTCACTGGGTCCAGTGAGGTTTGCTCCCAATGCAAATCTGGCTTCTTCCATTTACTCACCAGCAGGCCTCAGGAAAGCCAGCTCTCCTCACAGCCTCAGCCCATCTGCAACGTGGGGACAATACATGCCTCACAGGGTTGTTGTAAGGGCAGCATCTGAAGACTACATAAAGAGCTTTGTACACTCAAAGAAGCACCATATGCTGGGAAGGGGGTTAATCAGGGTACGAAAGGAAGCCTGAAAAAAGGAGAAAGGGCCCAGCAAACGTTTCTGCTTTTTATTCCAAGAACACCATGTCTGTGCTGAGAGGGTTAGACAGCCAGTCCACCCCTCGGGACATCTCCTCTCCGGTCCGTGGTCTGCGAGATCTTGGAGCTCCAGCCGCATCTGTTCTGCAAGAGTCAGTCCGGCCTGGTCCGCAGCCAGGCCCGCCAGTGTCAGCACTGCGCTGGGGCCTTGGGGGGGAGGGTCCGGTCCGGTCCCGGCCAGCTGCCAGTCCCGCCAGCGTCAGCACCCCGGCTGGGGCCTCTGCTCCAGCTCCTCGATCAGGGGCCTTGCGGGGGGCGGCACGCTGGCCCCCCACATCTTCTCGAACTCCTGGGTGAGGGCGCCCACCTCCCGCGCGGCGGCCAGGTGGGTCCTGTGCTCCCGCTGCGCCTCCAAGGCCAGGACCGCCAGGGCGCCCTCGTTCTCGTTCGCCCAGGACAGCAGGAAGCGGCACTTCTTCTGGGCGCGGAAGACCCTGGGCCGGTCCTCGGCGGAGACGCGCCTCTTCGCCCTGCCCAGCAGCCGGCAGAGGTGCGCCAGGGCGGCCAGGCTGTGCTCCTTCCGCCGGGCCGGGCAGGCCCCCCGCAGGATCTGGGCCGCGGCCAGCAGCACCCCCGCGCCGCCCAGCACGCACTCCGGGTAGCGCAGCGCCGCCGCCGCCTGCAGCGCGGCCTGCAGGGCCTCCGCGGTGGAGCCGAAGACCTGCCCGGCGCCCAGCGCGCCCGAGACGTCCAGGAGGGTCCCGCAGAACTCGGGCAGCAGCTCGGCGCAGCCGCCGCGGCCCAGGTAGAGCGCGGAGGCGTAGGCGTAGGCGCAGAGCACGTTGGGCAGCTGGAAGCGCACCAGGGGCGAGGCGGGCGCGCGGCGCAGGGCGGCCAGCGGCGGGAGGGCGCCGGGCAGGCGGGGCGCCCGGCCGGGGGGGCCCTGCTGCGAGGGGGGGCCCTCCGCCTCCTGCACCAGCGGCGCCTCCCCGCCGCCCGCCCACCAGGGCCGCCAGGGGGGCAGCAGGGCCGCGGCCCGCCCGCTGCGCAGCAGGCTCCGGAAGGCCGCCCGCTGCTCGGGGCTCAGGCGCGCCCACAGCTCCTCGGCCTCCGCCTCCGCCTCGGGCTCGGGCTCCGGGTCCGCCTCGCCGGCCGGGCGCGGCTCCTCCAGCCGCAGGAGGGCCTGGGCGAGGCGGCGGCCGGCGGCGGGGTCGGCGCGCTGGCCGCGGAGCCGCTCGCGGAGCTGGCGGCGCTGGAAGTCGCGGGCGCAGGCGCCGTGCCGCGCGTAGCAGGCGGCCGAGCAGTAGCGCAGGCGGCAGCGCGGGCAGGTGTAGGGCGCCCGCTCGGCCAGGCACAGCCCGCAGGGCGGCTCGTCCGCGCCCGCCATCGCCGCGCCTCGCCGCGCCCCTTCCGAGCACGTGCGCAGCAGCCGCGGAGGCTCCCTGGCTGGCTGGCTGGCCGGCGCTCCGCCCCCGGCTGGCAGCGGCAAGGCGGCCCTCTCCAGCCCCCAGGCGCGGAGCCGCAGCTGCCTCGCGACGGCACCCCGCCGTTGCTGGGGTCGGACAGGCTGCCGAAGAGGCGCCACCGGACCCCGCCCGCTCGAAGATGCTGCCCCGAGCTCCAGCAGAGACGCCCGGCCCTGGGCGAAGGTCCCTGCATGTGCCTCTCCCGGCGTCGAAATGGCTGCTCAGGTGCAGGCGGACGCAGGTCTCTGCTGCCTGGCCTGCTCCCCGGGCATCTGGGGATCCAGGAAGCTGGACTGGATGGCCGGAGCCAGCGGGCCTGTTCCTCGGTTCTTCTGTCTCTGTTGCAAACCCGGCCTGCAGCCAGGCTGGAGGGGGCCCAGGCAGTCCTTCTCAGCTAGGAGCCCTGGAGCTGGGCTGCCACCACTCGCTCCACCACCTTCCCCAAGCCAACAGGATGGGAAACTGGGCATAGTTGTTTCAGTTGGTGGAGTGCCCGCTCCCACCAGGCTCAGCTGTTTGGGAGGGCAGCCCCCTTGAGGGTGACCTTCTGGAAGCAGATTTAAATTGACCATTTGCTTCCCACCCTTTGTAATTCTGCAGCAATATGAAGGTCGGGCTTTGGAAAGGACTCT
The DNA here is from genome assembly GCF_035046505.1 of Tiliqua scincoides. Classification (NCBI taxonomy): domain Eukaryota; kingdom Metazoa; phylum Chordata; class Lepidosauria; order Squamata; family Scincidae; genus Tiliqua; species Tiliqua scincoides. Next base: position 182,511 of record NC_089835.1, read on the forward strand.
CAACTGCCCCCACCTCAAGGATGGCCGTTGAAAGAGGCAATATTAAGCCCTCCAAATACTAGTTGCTGGAAGGGAAAAGGAGCAGCAATGGATGATGCAGTTCACTCTGTTTTGTATAGTTGGAGGAAGCATTGGCTGGCCCCTACTGGACACAAGAACAGCCCTGCTGGATCAGGCCAAAGGCCCATCTAGTCCAGCTTCCTGTATCTCACAGCGGCCCACCAAATGCCCCAGGGAGCAGACCAGACAACAAGGGACCTGCAAGGCTTCCTGGGAATTGTAGTTAAGAACATAAGAACAGCCCCGCTGGATCAGGCCACAGGCCCATCTAGTCCAGCTTCCTGTATCTCACAGCGGCCCACCAAATGCCCCAGGGAGCAGACCAGACAACAAGGGACCTGCAAGGCTTCCTGGGAATTGTAGTTAAGAACATAAGAACAGCCCCGCTGGATCAGGCCATAGGCCCATCTAGTCCAGCTTCCTGCGTCTCACATGCCCACAAGAGACCTGCAGCCTGTTGCCACTCCCTTGCATCTGGCACTGAGGTAGCCTACTACTAAAACCATCATGGCTTGTTACCTGTCATGAACGTCTCCATCAGAAATCTGTCCAATCCCCTTTTCAAGGCTTCTACAACCAGCGCCATCACCACAACCTATGGCAAGGAGTGCCACAGCTTAACTACAGGCTGGATAAAGAAATATTTTCTCTGGTTCTAATTTTCCCAACACTCAGTTTTGGTGGGCATCCCCAGGTTCTGGTGTTGTGCGAGGGAAAAGAACACTCCTCTATCCATCCCCTACACAATTTTGCACATCTCAAAAATGTGCTGCCTTAAGGTGCCTTTTTCTAGTAAGAGGAGCCCGAAAGGCAATAGCCTTTCCTCATAAGGGAGATACTCCAGCCTAGGAATCATTTTGGTCACACTCTTCTGCACCTTTTCCAGTTCCAGGCTGCAGAGTGAGAGGGAGCAGCTGTTCGATTCCACAGGGCTCTTGTGTCTGCCTTGGGCCAATGCTACAGGACACCAAAGTCTCTCATGCACACAGCGCAGTGATACCCAGCACTTACCCACTTGAGTGTTGGGAGAACAGACCAGAGAAAATATTTCTTTACCCAGCCTGTGGTCAAGTAGAAGAGAAGAGAAGCCCCCCTACCCCCACCAAGATACAACACCAGGAGAGCAGGCTCAGGGAAATATCAGATTTATTAGATAACTGAATGCTTCTTAGGAGTTGGCATTTGGGCCCTTCTTCTTCCCAAATCCTGGGACAACGTTGACAAAGCGGCGGTTGTACTGCATGCGCCTCTTGGCCCGGCCAGTCTTCTTTTTCTTTTTCTCCTGCTTAGCAACCTTGGAGAACAAATGCAAAGCAGGTGTCAGCTAGCAATTCCCCTAAAGCCAGGGGGCAAACACTCTGACAACGCTCCTCCCTCACAGCCTTCCCCTCCACCATGCTTGTTTCCAACACTACCCCCAAGGCACAGCTCCCTAAGCCATTTTACAGGCAAGGATTTCCTTGACTTCTCCCCCCTCAGCCAAAGCCTCAAGATGGGGAGTTAAAGGGGTGCAGAGGAAGGACGCTGTTCTGCCAGGTCAGCCCCAACTGCCAAGGAGCTTGTGAACCAGCATCTGGTTGACTGCAGAAGGGAGAGAGAAAGGGTCTGAGCGCCTGCACTGCTCCTTCTACCCAGCAGCAGAAAGCCAAGCCAGAACTCTCCCCTACAGCTCCACCAACTATCCAGCTTTTTGTTGGGCAGAAATAGCTTAAGCTCTGCAATGGAGCCGGGCCTCTTTTCCTTCAGAAAGTGCAGAAAAGAGCTTTCTACATGCAAGAAAGAATGAAGGCTCCTCTCAGTTGTGGATCAAAGATGGCAGGTCCATTCTCCCCCCAGCACAATCTCATTGTCACCTGCCACAGCTTACCTTGGGGGTCTGGCCTCTCACTTTGCCAGCACGAGCCAAAGAGCCATGGACCTTCCCTGGGGAGAGAAAATGAGAAGAGGGGAGCTATTACTGGCATACGACTGAAAATGCAGATGAAGCAGGCAGTGGGTGTACCAACGTCATCTGCGGCCCAAAAGGCTCGTGACAAAATTATCTTCAATAATAGTCATGACATGAATAATAATTATAGGCAGAGAAGTGCAGTCAGTGAACATTTTCTTTTACTGAACTTCGTGCGCTTGTGTATACACACGTATAAATATATATACATACATATACGTACATGCACACATATATACACTAACTTTGTAAGTTTGCATATTTATGTATGTATCAATTTCTATCTATTTACATTATATTTATATTTGTATAACTAACTTGATATAAACATACCAACAATTCAGAACGTTTAAAAGACATAACCTTTCTTCTTAAAAAAAAAATGTTTAAACATCTTGGAGAAGACTCTCAGACACCCCCTGCAGCCTGGCACCTGGAGATGGGGTCCCCTCGGCCACCCTCTTCGTATGCCTGGAAGCAGAGCCCCCCCCACTCTGAGAAAGGACACATTTTGTTCTCAAGCCCACTCTGTGTCCTTTTACATAGGCTGGTCCCCAAAACTGTCACTGCACAGAACTCAGCCGCAGCACTTCACATCTCCCTTGCATAGAAGAACCTGAAGGGGCTTGTCAGCTGGCACCCCCACCCTGACCTTCCAGGGCCATCACACTCACCGCCCACCACGCGGGCCACCACCTCCAGAGTGGCGAGGTCACTGATCCCGCACTGCCCGATGACGGCATCGTCGTCCAGGGGAGTCCCTCCCAGGAGAAGCACCTGATCCTCGGGGGCGATGCCCTCCAGGGACTCAACGTGGGCCTGGAGAGAAGGAGATCAGGAAGAGTCAGGCGGGAGGTGCCTGGAGGCCCAGCAGGAGCGGCTTCCACCGGCAAAGGTCTCGGCAGACCCTGTGGCGCTGCTCTGGTTCTGAAGCTTCCTCACCTTCAGGCGGGCGACGGTCTCCTGCCCGGACACCTCGAGGGCGTGGAGAGCCTGAGCGCGGAGGAAGAGCTGCATGGCTGCCTGCGCTGCGGGGAGAAAGGCGTCAGGGGGGGGCCGGCCTGGCGCCAGGGAGGACGAGGGTCCCCCCCGCCGCAGCAGGCCGGCTGTGCCCCCCAGCGAGGGAGGGCTCTGCTTCCGGAAGAGGCGCCTGGTCCCGAAGGCCCTGGGCGCGCACAGCCAGGCGGCCGGCTTCGCTCCGGGGCAGGGAGGGGCCGCCGCGGGTGCCTGCAGGGCCGGGTGACGCCGCGGGAGAGGGGCGGCCGGCGGGGCCTCCTGCCCTCCCACAGCCTCTTCCCCGAGGGAGCAGCGCGCCTCCCGCCGCGTCCCCGGAGCCTCCTCCCGCTCGGCCCCCGCCCGCGGGGAGGACCCGGGCGCCCGGGAAGGGCCCGGAGCGCGGAGCTCGCCCGCCACGCACCTCCAGTAGTCTCGCGCACGCCGGAAAGAACGGGCGAGGGGAAGGGGCGGCGCTCCGGCTGCGCAGGCGCGCGAGGGCCTCTGACGTCATCGCCCGCGGGACGGGCGGCGGCGTGTGCGCGTCATCAGAGCGCGCCGCGTCCTTCCAAGATGGCGGCGCTGGCCGCAGCCTGGCTGCGAGGCGGAGGGCGGCCGCTGCTGGGGGCCGCTCGCGTGGTGCGTGGAGGGGGGAGGGAGTCGCCCCCGCCCCGGAGCTTCCCGGGAGGAGAGCAGGCGCGCCGGGGCTGAGCGGGCCGGGCCTCGCTGCCGCGCCACGCAGCCCCTGCCCTGAGCGGCCTCGCAGCGTCAGCCCTGCGGGGCAGGAGCCGGCTCCGTCCGGGGGCCGCCGAGGGGCAGAGGCCTCGGCCTCGGCCTGCCCGGCTCTGAGCGACCCCCTCTTTCCCCTTGCAGGGCCGGCTGGCACTGCAGCCCCGCGCGGAGGCCTCGGGCGTCGTGGAGTCCACGGAGGAGTTCAGGCTGGTGGAGAGGCTGGTGCCCCCCACGCGGGTGCCGGCGCCCCCCAGGCACAGCAGCTACCCCACCCCCTCCGGCTGGAGGGCTCCTCGAGGTGAGTGGCGGGGACAGGACTTGCTGGGCTGCGCTCCTGCTGCACTTGCGCCACCTGCCCTTTCCTTGCCCGCAGCTCAGCCTGCCGGGGTCTGGTCCGATCCGGTCCCAGCCTGCTCTGCGGCTGCTCATATCCAGCAGGTGTGGACAGGCAGGCTGCGGGTCACACTCCTTGTAAGTGCAGCAAAGGGAAGGGGCAGGCTCCAAATTGCCCCTCCCTGCCTACTTGTAGGTGGGCAGAGGTGACTGGAGCGCAGCAGTGCCGGAAGAAGAATAATCTTTGCTTCCTCACTGTGCTCCGTCTCACGTGGGATTTATAGACTAAAGGAAACACATTCCTTTAAAAGCCATGCAAGAACAGAGCATGGGAAGGAAGGGGATGATTCAGTTAGTGAGCATGTTGCATGCCATGGGTTAGCCATCACTGTCTGGGGTGACCAGGTGAGTGTAGAGAGGGGTTTCCCACAGGGCAGGAGCTAATCCTCAAACTGGGACTCTCCAGCCATCTCTTGGGTCAAGAGGTGCTTGTGTTAGTTGCTGTTTTGTGTCTGATCTCTGCTGCCTGCCTGATTGGTAACTTTACAAATCACAGCTGAGCTTCGTTCAGTTCTCACACCTGCTCTGCACTTACCTGGTTACTATGAAACAGAATGACATTTCAGGCAGATTAGGGAAGGACAAAGGCTTTGGCTTAGTATAGTAGAGGCCCCATTCCTGACACAGGCAGTGTTTGTTAGGGCCTTAGAAACCCATGTCTTTTGGGTCTTGCAAACCTTTGGCAAGGCAGTTTGAACGTGCCACATCTTAGACTTGACTCTCCTGATGTGGAGTGTCACGTTCGTCTGTCATGTCCACCCATCTGTTACATGTCCAGCTGTCATGTCCATCCAGGTTTGGTATTAGTAGCTGTCTGGGCAGAAGACTGCATTTGTTAAAAGTGTAAAATGTCTCCTTGTGACTCGGTTATTCTCCCACGCCCTGCTCTGGCTTTCTCTTCACCCCTTTTCCCCATCCCCTCCCATCAAAGTCCTTACCAGCTGTGCATGGGAAGGTTGCTGTTTCATATTAAATAAATGTTTGAAAAATCGTAGCATGTGCCCAGCTGTCCTTGCAGAGTCAGGTTGCTTTGACTTCATGGGTAAGAGTGTAGGTCTATTCTATCCACGTCCTTAATATTTCAGATTCTGTCTTGTCAGATCCACCTCCTGCATGTCCTTATTTTGTCCGACGGTCTCGCATGCACAACGTTCCAGTTTACACAGACATCACCCACGGCTGCAGGAAGATGACGGTCATTAGGAAGATAGAAGGTGATATTTGGGTAGGTGTCATCTCCTTTGGTCTTACTAGAACCCAATGGCCATTATTCAAGAGGAAGTGGAAGCAGCTGCTCAGGTCTATGGGTTTTTTTCCTTGATCCCAGTGGGGGCTGTGCTGGGAACTGTCCAAGCTGGGGGCAGCTGTTGCAAAAGTGTCAGGCCGGGTGGCTCAGTGCTCTCTTGGAAACACTTGACTCCCCCTCATTTGCCCACCAGTCTGCCAACTTCTGTGTACAGAACTTTTCTATTTTGTTCCCTCCTAGGATGCTTTATTGTGACAATGGCTGTATTTTGTGTGTGTTAATCCAGGTTGTGTGTGTTAATCCAGGTTAATCCATAATAAAAGGGCTTTATTTATGAACAGGCTGGAGAACGTGTGTCTGGCTGAATTGGGCTATCCTGTCCTGCATCTGCTTGGTACAGGGATAGACTTCTGTATTGGTATTCAGGGGAGCACTGGTGAAAGTGGGTGTCTTCTTTCTATAAGCAGGAGTCACATGTTCCTCTCCTACAATTGCTCCCCTGAATTGGATATTTAGGGGCCTCTGGGATAGTGATAGCCTGAAGCCCTGATGGGTGGACTACTCACTTGCTGTCTTTGTGCCATGCAACCTGCAGATATTACATAATCCATGTGACTAGCAGCCATTGATAGAAATATCTGTGATCTTGTGCAGAATCTCAAGGCCTTCCAAGCAAGCAGCCATTACAGCAACTTGCAGAGTGGCAATGATTTCCAGAGATTATGCAGGCATAATAGAAACCTCTGTTGAGCAGTCCTGAAGTGCCAAATAGGTGCAGGACCAGGTTGAGGGAGTGAGAAATGTTGAAAAGAGCTGAGGCTGTACCATTTCAGCCAAGTACAGGACATCTCAAGAAAGTGTACGCATACCTTATTGTGTCAAATTTATTATGCTATAATTCACACATACACAGTGGGCCCTCCTTATCTGCAGATTTTAATATCCATGGATGCCGAACCCGGGGCTGGAGGGTCTCAGAGTCACTTCTGGTCTGCAGTGAAGTAGGTATCAATGAAAGCCCATTAGAACACATGACATTTTTGAGATGGCCTGTATTTGTAGATCTCAGCTGTGATCATCTCAATAGAAAGCTTGTGAGCTTGGCTTCTGACCCCCTTTTCCTCCTCCCCACTAGGCCCTTGAGAACGATGTGAAGGAATTCCTCACACAGTTGTCTGGGAAGACACCCCCCACCCAGGTCAACGAAGTTGCCTGCAGCATTCGCATCAAAGGCTACTTTGACCAGGAACTCAAGATGTGGCTGATGGACAAAGGTTTTTAAAGGAGACTTTTGGGCAGACTTCCTACTTCCCCTCTGGGAATCTGCTTTGGTGTATGTGAGAGGGGATTAAAGATGGATTAAAGGGCAGCCTTATTTTGGGCCTCCTGTGCTCTCTCTCTTTTGTTGGGAATTGCAAGGAGTGGTGCATTTGCAGTCTGGGAAGTGCATCCTGCAAGACAGGCTGTTAACAGATGGGTCGTCGAGATGTTTTGAGACTCAAGCCTGTGCTACTTGAAGAGGGGCCAAGGGAACCTTCTAGCATGAGATGAAAGAACAGAGTGAAGACTGTCACTCTAATTTTTCCTTAACTTTGGGTGGAAGCTTCCCTGACATTAGCTATCCCGCCATACACGGCTAATAAGGAATGTCTCGGCTACTGTACTCCCACAGAGCAGTCTGTCTGTGATTGCCTGCTTCGGAAGTTGGAAAAAGTAGTTTTCTTCTCTTTAGAACAGGGTTGGGTGAACCCCAGTCCAAGGGCCGGATCAGGCATTCAGCTGAATCTTTCCCTCCTGTAACTGGAGCATTGCATGACTGCCAGTCCCAAAATCAGGACGTTGTGATGCTCTGGCCCATTGGGTCATCACAAAAATCTGAACGTAATGCCTGCTGGGGCATTGCACCATAGACGCAACAGGCCACAGTGTTGCATTGGCCCAATTTCAGGACCGGCAGTCGCATGGTGCTCCAGAACCAAAAGTGCCAGCCAAGCTGGGAAACACACTTCCAGTGCGCAGCTGTCGGCAGTTTGAGCACCATTGCTTTGGAAGACTTGGCCTTGCTGCCAGCTGAAGGAGTGTTCCCTTATCTTGACTGTTTGTCCTCCTAGCCCAGGCCAGAGCTACTTTGATTCTGCAGGGGCTCATGCTGCAGGTGTTGATAGAAACTGGGGAAGACACACTGAATCCAGCTGCTCGCATGGTTTTTCTTTCCAACCCCCTGAAATTTACAAAGCAGGAATTTTGAGAGAACCTCATTGCCTTTGAAGCAGGTAAGACGGGCACAGGGGAGGTCCCCTCCCCCCCGCTGAAGGGGATCAAGGAAGTCTTTTAACTCTGCCTCTGAAGGGCGAGGAGCAACTCAGTCGTGGGTAACCTCTACCTTCAAAGAAGTGCAGGCCTAGGCTCTCCCCTCAAGCTGTACAAGTACAAGGGCTATTTGGAAAGTAACCTCTGTTTGGCTTTTTAAACAGCAAGCATGAAGGAAAACAATTTAAAATACTGCTCAAAAGTTACATCCCAGGCCAGCTCTTCACTTTCACATAACTTTTGAGCAGTATTAAACTGTTTTCCTTCATGCCTGCTTTTTAAAAACTCAGCGGAGGTTACTTTCCAAATAGCCTTCTGTAGATTCCTCTGCCCTGTTTAAGAAAGCCTGCAAACTTGCCTGCTTTTCTTCAGGCCCTCCAGAACTATTTTCGACAGCAGAGATAAGACTAGGTGGGCTGTGCACCTTTTGACCCACATCAGGTTTACTTCTCCCCCCCCCCATCTACAAAGCAAATGATTGTCTTCCTGCATATGAAATAATGCATGTTTATTTACAGTCACAACACATAAAATATGTAAAAGGGAAACAAATTTTTTTGAAAGTGTTGTGGGAAGGACTCAGTTTAACTCCAAACTAATTGTGCTCCATGAGTCCAATGAGCAGGACCTTGTGGCTGGTAAGTCCTTGGTCAGTGAAGATGCCCAGTCCCCAAAAGGGTTACTTTGGAGGCAACAGCCTCACGGTGGCAAAAAACTTCAGCTCTGTGCAGCCTCAGTGACTTCAGAGCCTCCATATCTAATCCATGGTTCCCTTCAGTTTTGCAATGTTGCAGTCGATTTCATGTAAGGGAAAGGAAGGAGGAAAACAGGAGCAGTTCAGTCTCTCCACAGCTGCCAGAGCAAGGCAAGGGGAAGTCGCAGCCAACTTCATGTTGCTTCTACTTGTGGGTCAAGCTGCAACCACCTATCAGGCCCACAGCAGCTGCTGCTCTCTCACGCCCGGTGCTTTCAGGTCTGTTGGTAATACTGGTTGTAGTTCCAGGCATTCTGGTACCCATAGTTGCTGTAGTTCTGGAAGCAGACACAGGAGAGGCTGAAAGAGAGCTTTGCTACAGGATGCAGGCTATCCCACAGCATCTCCCACTGAGCCCACCAAGTAGCTTTCCTGTAATAAATATTTTGTTGGCTTCCTTCAACAATCATTTCAGCAATGATCAAAACAAACTATTACACTGAGCCAGACTGCTGGCTAACCTTCATCCGTACTGTTCAAGCAGCAAGCACCTCCCTCAGGTGCCCCTATCAGCTGTTACCCAGTCCTTTCAGTGAGGATTCAGCCTGGGCCCTCCTGAATGCAAAACACGTGCCCTAGGGCCAGCTGGGACTTCAAACATCACCACCAGCTTTTGGTGATCTTCCACTGCAGGTTGAATCTATTCCAAGCCAAGCAGTTCAAATACTGAAATTGCCAAATTGTGTTGTCACATGACTGTAAAAGCTCCCGTTTGTGAAATAAAGGCAGAGGACCTTAACTCAATACACCTTTTCAGGGCAACACTGAAGACAGAAGGCACTTTTAACAAAAGGGAGCTTTTCTGCATGCAGGAAGGTGTACATACACAGCCAGCCACATTCCTGCTGGCACCTGGCATAAGGTGCAGCCACTCATGCAGGTCTGAGAACGTGGCTTGTTGTGGCTGAGCATTATTGCAGCATCCAGTACGGGCAGGCCTACTCAACTGCCACTGGTTGAAGCCTCTTTTCAAAAAGCCAAACCAGTGGCTGCTTCCCGGCAGCCCAGTACAGGAACTGGCTCCTGGAACCCGTCTGGACGCACCTGGTACCACGTGTTGTAGTTGTATGCTCCAGTGGTGCCGCTTCCCACCTCTGCTGCCATTAAGGGTGTGATGCCGGTTGTGGCCATCGCCATGTTGCCGCTGCCAACATCCTCAAGTCTCATTCTTTTCTCTTCTGCATCATCAGAGCTGCTTGGGAGTGTAAAAGATGCAGTGCAAACCCAAAATCATTACAGAGAAAAGCTCAGGGCTGATTGTAAAGACACCTCCGCATAGAAAATCCTCACCCTGTTTGGTGGGGCCCAAGAGGAAACAATGGTCAACTTGTCCTTCCCTTAGATGTCACAAGCAGCCAAAGGAGTGGAAATTTACAGGTCCAGTCTAGTCTACTCAAAACCGATAACTACTCTTTCTGCTTCGAACATGTTCAAGAGAGAACTAACCAACTGACTTTCAAAGCAGCAAGGAAGGGGTGCAGACCAAGGGTGCAGTCTTAGCTCTAGAAATGTCCTGTGGTGGGCCACAAAATTTGCACGAAAAGAAAACCCAACAGTAATGGGGACTTTTCAAGGAGACAGCCTATGCATTCAATGAAAGATTCAAGAGCTGCATGATGGTGGGATTGCAGACAAACTGGATTTCTGCTTTGTTTGGCAAAGGACAGGAAAAGAGGCAGCTGCTGCCTACTGAGTCAGACTCCGGTCTGTACAGCTCAGCCATGTTGAGCAGTGATGCAGCAGCTCTCCAAAGTTTCAGACAAGGGTCTTTCCCAGTCCTGCCAGGAAGTGCTGTGGGGTACTTTTGCATGCAGAGCAGTGGCTCTAGCACCAAGCAACAGCCACACCTCCAACAAGAGATGGACAGGCCAGATTAGAAAAACACAGAACTTCTGCATGAGGAAAGACCCTGTGTCTGATGCCTGCCAAGTCAAGAAAATTCCAATAGCTAAGATCACACTGAGAGTGCTCAACATGCGCTACTCTGCGAGGGAGACGTGTCATTCCCATATTACAGGCGGGAGGGGCCAAGGCCGAGACAGAAATGCTTTGCCTGTGGAGTTGGGGCACAGGGAGTGCTGAAGCCAGAGGCTCTGCTTCCCAACTCTGCATTTCAGACCCTGCCTCAAAAGTCTCAACAGGTGATGTGCAACCCAACCTCATCCATGTTTATTCAGAAGCACATTCTGATGATTCCAGTGGGATTTAAACAGTTAAATAGGATGAGACATTTAGTGTGCGGGTTGCTTCCTTCTAAGGTTACCACCAAGTTTAAGCAAAGGCTGAGAACAGTCATGACTTCCTCACCCATTTTCCAGCAGTCTCTTTCTCATCACTTGTTGGTTCAGGAGTTTCTGATGCTCGTCGTATGAAGTCAGTAGGCTGGTAACACAGGCATACAAAAGAGACAGTGGTCAGGACAGAAGACACTCTGCCTGAGCCATCACAAACTGGAGAATTGCTTCTGAGTGTCTCCATTCTGCTCTGCTCCCAAGTTTGATGGCCTTTCCCTTACCTGTTTATGCTAGACCCAAAGTCCTCAAGAAACTCCACCCGGCGCTGGGAAAAGATAATTTTCGTTTCTAGTGGGAGGCCGCTAGTCAGAGCTCGGTCAAAGCTGCTCATGGTGCTGCCCTCGTTCTGCCGGACGTCAGCGCTGAATTCCATCTCCAAGAGATTGGCGTAGAGTTTGGCATTGTCCTGCACGTAAGGCAAAATCGGGTGGGGAAAGACACGACCCAGGAGACTTAGGGAAGAACGAGATTGCTCTGGTCTGCCTCTGTCCCCAACACTGCAGAAATTACAGTATTTGTACATGGGACCAGGTCAGGCCGGCCAACAGGTGCTGGGAAACACAACAAGGAACCTTCCAGCACGCTAAAACTCTCATATGTTTACTGTATGTAATAGACTGGAAGTCCCCAACTCATCAGATGCTAGAAAAGTTTACCTCGGGCAAATTTATAGGTATTTGAAATATTGATACCTTTCCCCTCCCCACTGGGAGGTGCCCAAGGCAGCTGACAATGTGACATATTTGAACAAGTCCACTCTCCAAGGGGCTCACAATCTTACACACTGAGAAAATCAGTTGTAAAATAGTAGGAGCAAAAGGCCACGAAGTGAGGATGGCACAGGAGGCCTCTGTAATTTCCATGCTAAGTTCAGCCAATTAAGGTTCAGGGACCGGGCAGGGCACTCTTGTCCATGAATCTGTTAATCATTCAGATTACCCCCACCTCTCACACCCACCACCCACCCTCCCTCCCTTCTGACGAGCAATACTCATTACCGGATCCTTCTCTAATGCCTCCAGGAGAATTTTCCGGGCCTTGATCAAGTTCTTCTGCACTTTCAACACCTGCCGAGCCAACTTGACTGAGTAGAATGAAGACACAGGCATCCCCTCGTTGTCGCGAATTGCCTCCACCAGCAGCGTCTCGGCCATCTCCATGTTCCCCAGCCGACGCTCCAGACTCACCCGCCGCAAGCGCACCATGGCCAGGCCAGGCACAGAGTCCTCAAAGGACTTCAGGATGCGCCGGGCTTCCTCCACCTCTCCTGTGTGAGCAGAGTGACACTGTCAGCAGAGGTGCAAGAAGGGAGGCTCAGGGAGCACTCAGAATTAGTGCAAATCCTCCACTTTAAAATGGTGGCACCCTCCTTACAACTACAGGACAGCCCAGTTAAAGCAACCCCATCTGCCTTTTTGCTCAGTCAAAGTTCAGGGGTGGGACTGCCCTTTCTGGACGACAGCAGTGTTTTCGATATTTCTCCTCCCTGTCACAGTACAAGCTGCACCAGTGAATCACAGAGCATCCCAACTCCCTCCCCAACTACTATACCATTACCCAAAGCTAGAGATGTTTGTTTTTGTTGATAACAAAAAGCACAAAACACCACGTTTTCCAATCTCCTCTATCCATAAGTAATGAGTAAGGAACACTCAAATTGTGAATTCAGTTGTGAAATTGAAACACACCCCACCCCACTGCACTTCAACAAATTTTCAGAAAAATAACACCATCTTCAAACACCTCTACCCACAACCCAAGCAGAGGAACAGACTAACACTTCACGTAGGAGGATGGCTGGATTTTTCACAGTGCCCTGGTGTGCCCCGGCACACACTCTGGATAGCAGTGTAAAATGTCAACTGGAGAACTGCTTCCTTTTTTTGAAATTCAAACCATTTTTAGCCAATGAAGAGTTCTCTGACACTGGAAGGCCTGTGTATTCCCTACAACCCCACTTAAGACAGCCCCCAAACAGTTATTTGACCACTTCTCAGAACGGGAAAGAGGACAGGGAAGCTGGCCCAGCACCCCCTCACCCTGTTTCTCCTCAAACGCTGCCCACAAGAGGTGGATGTTGGGCTTGCGAGGAAGGTGGTAGCAGCAGGCTCGCTGGAAGACGCTCCTAGCACCACTTATGCTGTGGTTCTCAAGGTATCTTGTGTACTAGATGGGGAGAAAGGGCAGCGTGTTAAGAGGTTTTGCTCCATGACATGGCAGAAAAGATTTACCAAAACAATAATAATATTACAGGCATTTATATACCGCCTTTCTTGGTCGTCAGATTTCTCCCCAGACTTTATCAAGGCGGTTTACATGGGCAGGTTGTTCCCGTAGGGATTTTTACACTTGAAAGGTTCTATCTTTCAAGAACCACAACATTTCAGATGGATCTTTCTGATCTGGTATCACATTCTGGCCTCCAGTTTCCTCCCACGCAAGCTGACAAGCAGCTCCATCTCTCACTTTAAGGGCAGCCAAGACGCTTCTTCGCTCACACCAAAGAGCAGATGGAATAACTCGGCTCAGCTTGTCAGCTACTTCAAGGTCTCACCATTCACGGTGCCGGTGGCCTCGAACTGGCGACCTGCGGATGTTATCTTCAGGCAAACGGAGGCTCTGCCCTCTAGACCAGACCTCCTGCTCAAGAAGGAGGCTCTACCCTCTAGACCAGACCTCCTGCTCAACAAGATGACCAAGTGGTGAGTGGGGCCGAGAATACCCTTCCTGGAGAGGAAGGTTGCTCTTGGGCCCAAAGGCCAGGCCTTCTGCCTTTCTCTCTCTCTCTCTCTCTCACTGCCTCAGCACTTGAGCTCTGGCTTCAAATGACACACAACCAAGGCAGGGATACCTGCCTTGAGACTCGGTGGCTCCCAGCATTTCCCAGGGGAAGAGGTGCAGCAAAGCAATAAGCCTTGCGGAGAAGTTGTTTGTCAGGGAAGGGAATGTTAACTGCGAGAGGCCTTTCTTCGCCCTGAACTTGGTGGGATGTCTATGTCAGGTCAAAGAAGGGTACGTACCTTGATCCAGAACTCCTCATAGAGGGCGCAAGCGATGACGCAGCGCTCAAAAAGTACAATGGTGCGCTCATGCGAGCCGCTGGCAATCTCAAAATCCAGGTAGTCCCGCCAGTTCCGCAGCTGCGCTCGCTCCAGAGGCTTTACATGGAAGTAGGGCCTCTTAATCTAAAGCACAAAGGTGGGGCAAGGACACAGGTTGGAGAAACAAAGAGCAAAGGAAGATGTTGTGGCGGCCACTGACGTCCACAGAGGGGTCTGGAGCCGACAGACCCTTGGCAGGCCAGGGACCACCTTCCTCAGAGCAAGCCGGCCTCTCGGACACAGCGAAGGAGTGCCTGTCACACAGACCAGGCACGCCATCCTTTCTCCAATACTGACGCGTGTGGCCCACAAGACTCTTCTAGTCTGCTAAGCCCTATCCTCTCACTGCCACTGCCTCTTTCTCCAGTTGGAAGACCCCTTGGAGGTCATGTACTCCAACCTTCTGCTCAGTACAGGCAACTGTTACAGCATCCCCGGCAGGAGGCAGCTTCTGCCTGAAAACCTCCCATGAGGGACAGCCCACAACTGCTTGAGGCAGAAAGTTCCAGTGCCTGACAGCTCCTTGAATCAGGAAATCCTTCTCACGCCACAAGATAAATGTGCTTCCCTGTCGCAACTCGTGCTTCTGCTCCTCCCCTCGAGCTACAGAGAGCAAGTCCTCGCCTTCTCCTGTGTGAGAGCCCTTCAGACATGCAAGGACAGCTCCCGCATCTCCCCCTAGTCTCCTCTCCTCCAGACTAAACTGGTGCAGCCCTTTTAGCAGCTCCTTCCAGATTTTGGTAACCAGGCGTGTCTTAGTGCTCTGAAGCCACATTTCAGATGTCAAGATGCCGTCCTGCAGCCCCGCTGCAAAACCAGAGAACAGAGCTGCGTGTTTCTATCATGTACCATACAAGCACGACAGAGAGTGGCACAGCTGCCTGGAAGACTTTTCTGCAGGACTCGCCACAAGGGCTTTCCCACACCCCTGAAGGCTCCCAAGACCAGCCCCGAGTCACAGCTACGCCATACGAACCCCCTCCTCGAAATTCCAGCGCTTGCTGACTTCTGCCTCGTTCTGGGTGAAGATCTGCTGGCGCACAGAAATGGAGAGCTCCCGGATCTTGTCCTGGTCCACGTGTCCCTGGATGCCAGCAGAAACACACTCACTGGGGTGGTGCCGACAAACTAAAGCAAACTGCCAAGTGCTCCCAACACAGACAGGCTCTTGGCAGAGCTACGCTATCAGGGCACACTCACAAAACATGAGGTCCGGGGACCTGCATCCAACTCCCCAGTCAGGGTGCATTTTGAGGGATGCTGTTGAGCCCCAGGCGTCAGCACAGGAAGTATCACTGCAGCTTCCGTTGGTGCACAGGAACACCAAAGCCCTCCCCAGGAAAGAAGAAGCGGCAGCACATGGACCTACCAGTACATGACTCCCGTCTCCAGCCTCCATCTTGGCTTCCATCTTCAGAGGCACGTCCTCCCCAGGGGGAGCCTCCTCCACCTCTGTTTCGGTGGTCTTGGCCCCTGTCTCAGAGGTGAGCTTTGACTGCAGCCACAGCAGCTCCTCTGTGGACAAGACGTCCCCGGGAGGGTGGCTGGTCACATGTTCCTTGAACCTGCAAACAAGGGAAAGAATGAAGACTCTGTTCTTTGACAAGATGGAAAAACAGGCTGCCTTCCCCACCACCACCACCTTGACCTGCCTCCTTAGGGCCTCTGGAATGGTGGGTTGTAATAAGTATTTTATATATCACCTGACATATCCATTTTCTGAGAGAACCTGGATAGCTCAAATTTCACAATGACTCCAGAAGGTGGGTCAGCGTCTCAAGGACTGAGGTGGGGCACCAAATTCCACCCCCACTCCTCCCTCTTGCTACCTGGATTCAGAGAGGACACATGGAATGGGGCAGAGAAGGAAGTGTGGAGGAGAGTCCCTGGGTCTGGAAGCAGATGCAATAGGTCAACTGCTAACTTTCTGATGCAACATCTCCACTTGCCTTTGTGCAGCTTTCAGTGCTAAAGCCCGTGCCTATTTCCTTCTCAAAAGCTCTCCCCGTCTCCTGGAACCTGGATACCACAAGGTAATGTTCCTCCCCCCACCTCACAGGCAGCCCCCAAAGGAGATGGAGAAGCCCCCCCCCTTCAGCTTCTCCAAGAACGGACTCTGTGGAGATGCCTGGACCTTACTTCTCCCAGTGGTGGCTGTAGAGCTGTGTGGGCATGGCGAGTACTCGGTCGTAAATGGCTGTGACCGCCTTCAGGTCGCCCTGCTCCTTCTGCCACTCCACGTACAGCTCCCAGAGCTTGTCCGAACGGAAATCCACTCCAGCGGCAGCCACGGCAGACTCAAAGGTGCTGCAAGGAGCAGAGCAAAACAAGGTGAGAATATGAACTTCCTGTGTCATCCTAGGCACGTTTACACAAAGCAAGCCCCACCGTGCCTGATGAGGCTTACTCCCATGTAACCATGTTAGCCTAAGTTAATCTGCAGCGTGGAGACGCTGCTTCAGGCCCCACAGTCTGGTCACAGGACAGCTCCCCAGAGAGCCTCCCTAGTTCCAAGCTGGATGCTGGCTCTGGAGACACTCAAAGAACCCTTCAAGATGGCAAGGACAGGTCTGGCAGCACAAATTCATGTGGACTACGAAGGTCAGCTGAAAGTTTGGGGATCTGTAGCGATGCATTTCCCAAACAGCATTAAAACACATACACCAGAAATTGTGACAAGGGGAATTTAGAATTTGGTGCTCTAAAAATCCTCGCTTTAAAAAGAAAGGCAAATTTCTCTCCCTCGAGGCTGACAAGAAATGCCTGACAAGGTGCAGACCACACTGAATGCAAGTCCTGAAGCCAGTGGGAGGACACACAGGCTTATTCAGGAGCAAGCGCGGGGGAGGAATTCAGGAAACGACATCGCCTGCTCTCCCTCCTCCCTCTTGCTCCTCACCCGCATATCTTCTGCGCCGAATCTGGGTGGTTCATATCCAGGGTGGTCTGCAGAAAGGAAATGTAGTGGATCCACAGGTCCATGCTCAGTGGGATAGACTGCAGCCCTCGCTGGAAAACCTGCACATGGCAGCAGAAGGAGAATCAGGCATGCACACTTGCCTCCATGGGTTCCTCCCCCTTCTTGCACTTAAAATCCTGGCTTCTGCCCTTTCCTCTCAGGCACCTGGAGCTGGCACAAGCAGGTACATCACACTCTCCTTTCAGAGGGGCTTAAGGGACATGGTGTGCTTCTCACTCAATCTGCCACATGAGAAGCCAAAGTGACATTGTCACTTCCCAGCTAAAAGTGGCTCAAGGCTTGGAGACTGCCTGCCTCACCCTCCTGCTTGGCTCTCTCACTTGAGAGGCACTTGCATCTCTGAGCAGCGCATCTGGCTGGAATCAGAAGGTGATGAGAGCAAGCTCATTCTCTCTCTGCATCCCGTTACCTCCTCTGTCTCCTTGATGAAATCAAAGCGCCGCTCCATGTCTGCGTACTTTTTCCAGTACCCGTAGCAGTACGGGTAGCGCATGAAGAAGCTGTCAAAGGCCTTCCGGGCTGCGTAGATGTGATTCTGCGTGATCAGGAAAGAGAACAGCTTTGGAGATTTCCAAAGGCACACAGGGGACAACAGGAAATGCAGCTCGCTCTTGGAAAAACACAAGTGAGGGTGGAAGGAAGGGCTCAGATGCTCAACTATAAGACACGTCAGACAACTTGTGAGAAAAGCTTGGCAACTTCAGCTGGTACCAAATGGGGAGGCCAGGTGGTTTTCTGTAACTGTCTGCAGCCCAGCTGTTAATCTCCCTGCCCATCCCCGGCCAGAAGGACACCCAGGCACAACCAGCTTTAGTGAGGGTCGGCTCCAGGACCTGAGAAGTTGAATTCTACACACTGGCCCCAAAGGAAGTGAGGAGGCGCTCCATCAGCCTACCTCTTGCTCCACATACTGCAGCAGCTCCGTCCACGCAGTGAAATCGAGGGGGTTCTCTTGTGCAGCCCTCCAGTACCGCTCAAAATCCAGCGGGTACGTGATGGAAACCTCCTCCATGGGAGGGTTGAACACCATGTGTCCCACCACCTCAGGAGCCGGGGGCTGAGGGGCTTCCTCCTCGACAGGCTCGGATCTCGGCGGCGGGGCACCGGCCTCCACGCTGACCCCGTTGCACCCTTGCGCCGGCGGCGCCTCCTCTTCGGACTTCAGGGTGCCGTCACTGGCCGGCTCGGGAAGCACATCTTGGTCAGGGCCTGGGGCTTTCAAGGGCAAATCAAGACACGAGAATGCTTTAGGGTTCCCTCCAAATGGAAGCAAACAGCCTCTCCCGCAGCCGGGCTTCAGGGGCAAACAGCCAGCACCACCAGCAGCCACCGCCAGCCTCCAGGAATTGGCCTGCTCCCCTTCGAAAGACTCTCAAGCCGCAGCCCTCCACGCAAGTTCCTTCTTCAGGCACAGCCACCAGAAATGGGCAGTCGCTCTAGACGCAGCCGCACCACGGGGCACCCAGCAGCTGTGCAAAGCACCAGGGCGCGCGGTGTCCCGCAGCGATCCCCACGGCAGCCCTGAACACGACTCCCCGTGCTGCAGAACGAAGGGCTGGAGCAGCAGCCTCCCTGCCTGAGGCCGCCTGGCAGAGGGGAAATCCTGCTTCCCCTCCAGGGACCCTGCTGGCCACCCTCCTGGTGCTTCTGAGGCGGGTGCCGCGACCCAGGAGTCAGCAGCCGGCGCGGACACGATCCGGGAGCCTCAAAATAGCCCAGCCCAGCCCTGCCCTGCTGCTCCCCAGCGGCCCCCAGGCGAGAGCCCTGCGCTGCGCCTCCGAAACAGGCTCCCCGGAGCCAGAGCCGCTGCCAGGCGCCCAGCACTGCCGCCCGGGGATGCTCCGCAGCTGCCACCCGCGCCCCGCGGCAGGGAGTTCCGCAGAGCACCTGCCGGCGGGGCGGGGCTGGCGGGCGAGCGGCCCCTCCCCTCGGAGCCACGCACGCTCCGCGACACTCCCCCCCGAACGGCTCCCAGGGGAGGGGCCGCTCGCCCGCCAGCCACGCCGCTGCCGCAAGCACGCCCGTCGGGGCCCGTCAGCCGTGGGGCTCCCACCGCGCCCCCGCCCCGCGGCCCTCACCGGCGTCCTCGGCCGCGCCGCCGCCCTCCGCCGCGCCGCGCCCGGGACTGGCCGGCACCTCGCAGCCCTCCGCCGCCATCTTCGCGCGCCCGGCACACTGCGCCTGCGCGGCCCTGGCCGCCGGAAGTCGGAAGCGCGGGCCGGAGGCGGGGCTTCCAGGGAGCCACCATAGAGACGCGGGCGGGCAGAGCGAGCGCGACGATAGAGAGGGAGGGGCAGAGGCGCCCCCAGTGGCCTGGCATTCAGGCGCTGGGTCGGGCCCACCGGGCCTGGGAAGCCCTGCAGGGCCTGCTGTGAGGCCTGGCGCTGGTCGGCGCAGGCCCCAGTGCAGGGAGGCCCCAACTCCAAGGCTCCCAGGCCTGGCGCTGCCCCGTCCTGTGGCAGGGAGTTCCACCGGCCCAGCAGGGCTCAGCCCGTGACGGAGCCTCCTGAGAGCCAGAGCGGAGCAGAGCAGCCCCTCGGCAGTAGTCTGGGGGTCCAGCCCAGCCACCCCTCAGGCCAGAGGGCTGGGCGAAGCGGAGCCCTGAGTGAGGTGCAGGTCCCGGGAGGCCAGCTGAGCATTGGCACCACCCCCAAGATGGCCCCGGCAGCCCCCAGACGCAGGCAGCAGAAGCAGGAGGCCGAAGGAGGGTCGGCCCAGACACACCTCCTGTCACGAGGGAGGAGTCCCGGCCAGGCGCTGTCCGCTCGCTGCAGAGAGCCCCAGGAGCGGACTGGCCGTGGGCCCCCAGTGACCGCCAGGGAGAAGCAGCAGCTGGTGGCACAACAAGGCCTCGGTGCCAGCACGTTCGGGGGCGGAGCAGGGAGAAGCACACTTTGTGCCGCTGTGGAACGTGTGGCTCGTCAGCACGTGTGTTGAGCAAGGACTCGGCCTTGTTGACCAGCCAGGGAGGGAGCCAAGTGCGCTTCGCGGGTCCAGACGGGACTCTGGAGAGCCGAGGCTCCAATCGGAGCTGAAACGAAAGCCCTGCAGGAGCCAGGGCCGATCCCTCCATGAGGCCAGCTGAAGTAGTCGCCTCAGCAGCAGTTTGGCCGGGGGGGCACTCATCCCTGTCTGCCCACCCACTTCCTCCCAGAGTTGGCGGAGCCAGATCCAGAGGCTTTACCCAAGGCCTTTGCCTGAAGACGTGGGGCACGAAGACGAGGAACGTCGGCATGCAGAACTTGTGCCGTCCACGGAGTGATTGGTCTCCTCTGTGTCTTCAGAAGACAGAGCCGCGTGTAACCAGCTGTGGGAAACAGCACAGCCACCAGCACCCCTCCAGGCGCAATCCCAGTTGCCAGTTCTGGCTGCAGGAGGCACCAGCAAAAGAAAATATTTCTTTATCCGGAGCATAATTATTTTGTGGAAGTCCTTGCTGCAGGATGTGGTGCTGGTGTCTGGCCCGGATGTCTTAAAAGGGGATCGGGCAGATTTATGGATGAAAGGTCCATCACAGGTTACAAGCCATGAGAAGCAGGCTGTCAGGTGCAGGGGGCAAGGGAATATAGGAACAGCAGTCAGTCTTAGCCGACTTCTTACAGTTTATAATCTATGACGGGCTCTTTCATCCATCTGTTCAGTTCCCCTTTAAAGACATCTAAGCCAGACAGTATCACCACATCCTGTGGCAAGGAGCTCCATAGATTAATTCCATGATTTTTAAAGATTCTGCCCTTGGCAGTGTCTGCAGCCTTCTTTGCCTAAAACCTTGGACAATTTTGGGCCAGGTTTGTAGAAGGTTACTGTCTTTGCACCCAGTTTGTCATTCTGCTAGAGATGCACCCCTCCCCACACCAGAAATGCCACACACATGAAAACACTCCTTGTTAGAACACATTTTAAATGCTCCCAATAGGTCATAGTTTCTTAAAGGTAAGGAAAATCTTTTTATTGACAAACATTGAACATGCACTGAAAACTGAGAAGGAGAAACATTTCAACACTTCCTCATCCTCAGCAATTCTACTTGTTGTTTTTTAAAAAATATTTATTTATTTATTACAGATACAGGAGAGGGAAATGGGATAGACTTAGGGATTACACAGGTTACACATCAGGATAATGGCTTTTGGTTACAACATGCATTCTTTAAAAAAAATTTTTCTAAGCAACAACTAGAAAAAAAAGAAATTATCTATGCAAATATTACCTCATTTGTCATTATAATATTTACTAATTAATCTAAACAATCAATATTATTCATTTAAAATTGTCTATCCAGGCATAAAAAGGCTTCCAATATCTTCTTATTCTACCTCGATCTCTCATTCTTCTGTTAAGACATCCATTTCTACTATTTCATAAAACTTATCTATTTTTCTCTATTTGGAATGTCTATAGATTTCCTCATTTGCGCAAACAGTATTCCTGCTGCTGTACTAATATGTACAATAAGGTGTTTCTTGTGTTGGTCTTTAATTTCTGATGTCACGTTTAGGAGGAACATTTCCGGTTTGGATGATATTACACAATTCAATATCTCTTCTAACATTTTATGTATCATTTTCCAATATTTCTTTGCTTTTTCGCATGTCCACCACATATGGTCAAAAATCCCCTCAATCTCTTTACATTTCATCACTTGTTTGATGAACCTGAATACATTTTTGCTATTTTCTCTGGAGTCAAATGCCATCTATAAAACAGTTTATATAAATTCTTTAAAGATGTTGCTTTCATTATTTTAATATTTATATTCCAAATTTGTTTCCAATCAGTTGTTGTTGGCAACCTTCAGTCTCGAAAGACTATGGTATTGCACTCTGATGCTTCTGGCACAGCGTCTAGTGTGGCTGAAAAGGCCAATTTGGGAGTGACAATCCCTTCCACACTGGGAGCAAGTATAGTGTGTCCCTGGTCTGTCTCCCTGGCTATGGGCCTTCCTTCTTTGGCTCTTTGCCTCAGTCTGTTGGCAAAGTGTCTCTTCAAACTGGGGAAGGCCATGCTGCACAGCCTGCCTCCAAGCAGAATGCTCAGAGGCCAGGGTTTCCCATCTGTTGAGGTTCATTCCTAAGGCTTTCAGATCCCTCTTGCAGATATCCTTGTAGCACAGCTGTGGTCTACCTGTAGGCGCTTTTCCTGCACAAGTTCTCCATAGAGGAGATCCTTTGGGATCCGACCATTGCCCAATCTCACGACATGACCAAACCAACGCATGACCAAACCAATGCTGTTTCAGCAGTGTATACATGCTGGGGATTCCAGCTCGTTCCAGGACTGTATTGTTTGGAACTTTGTAATGCCAGGTGATACCGAGGATGTGTTGGAGGCAGGGCATGTGGAAAGTGTTCAGCTTCTCCTGCTGTGAGCAAAGAGTCCATGACTCGCTGCAGTACAAAAGTGTACTCAGCAGGACAGTGAAGAAAATCCCAAACAAGGTTGGCGCGAGAACACAGCCCTGCTTCACTCCGCTTCGGATGTCAGAGGGGTCTGATGTGGAGCCATCAAAGACTACAGTGCCCTTCATGTTCTTGTGAAAAGACCTGATGATGCTGGGGAGCCTGGGTGGACATCCGATCTTGGGGAGAATCTTGAAGAGGCCGTCCCTGCTGACCAGGTCGAAAGCCTTCTTGAGATCTATGAAGGCTATAAAGAGTTGCTGTCGTTGTTCTCTGTATTTTTCCTGCAGCTGTCTAAGGGAGAATACCAATCAGTGGTGGACCTGTTGGCTCGGTGACCTCATCTACCTGGTTTCCAATCATCAATTGGTATATTATATCCAAAATTTTTGCCCAGAGCACCATTGAGTCTTTTGCTATCTCATTCTCCATTCTCATCTCAAGGAGAAAGTTGTACATTTTTAAAATGTATTTTCCATCTTCAATCAAAAATACTTTATTGAAACTTATATCTTCTTCATAGAGACCTATTTTATGGTTTTCTTGTATTCTTGATCTTAGTTGGCAACCTTCAGTCTCGAAAGACTATGGTATCGCGCTCTGAATGATTTGCAATTCATTCCACTAGTCCAGATTTATTCCTTTCTCTTCCAACTCATTTTTACTTAATAGCTCTCCTTTAGTATTTAGCAACTCGCTGTATGATTTATTTTGATCTTTTTTTTTTTTATCCAGTTAGGATTGGTTGCAATTTTGAGTGGTTTTATCCGTCTGGGTCTGCTTGTTTGTTTTGAATGTGCTATCCTCTGTTTGGCCACAGAGAGGCATGCATGTTCCTTTCCCTGAAAGGCTCACAGTCAACACTGGATGGGATGAACAGAACCAGTGAGCTGAGACTAACTGGTGTCGACTGTACTGGTTCCACAAGAGAAGGGGCCTCTGACCTAGAGAGGTTGCGAATGTTTGATCGGGATGCTCCAGAAAGCAAACCCCCCCCCCCTTTGGAGTGCTCAGGAGTAGAATCGAGACCCAGTTCAGGCCTGGTTGCAAAGGTGCTTGCTTGAATGTAAGACGTTCACTCCCCGAGGCAGTGCAGTCTCCCCAGCCCCGTTTGTCCCAAGTAAAGTGCTTCCATTTGGAAATGTTGAAAGTAGCAGGTAATGTTATGGGTGCAGAGCCAGCCCGTCCATGAGGCCAACCAAAGCAGTCCCCGCAGGGGGCAGATTGACCAGAGGGACCCTTCTCAACCACCCACTGCTCTTCCTTCTTCTACTCCCACTCCCTGGACTGGAAAACGGAACAGGAGACACAGAGTAGGAGAGGAAGTGTGGAGGAGAGGCTTGTGCATCACCAGGTAAGAGGTGGGCCCTCCACTGGGCATATTTTCCCAGTGGGGACAGAAATTGAAGCACTTTTTGCATCGCTTTCAGCTGCGGAGGCCTCGCAGATGCCCCCCTGCTGGGTGGAAAGTCAGAAAGAGCATTTGTTTCCAACCGGATGCCTTTGCAGTCGGAACTCTTAGCCCCAGTCCTTACTGGGAAAGAATGCTGGCAGCTCCCCAGAAACTCCAGTACTTTGCTTTCCTCGTCCTCAAAGATAAATGCTTTTTGGAGAGGTTGGGGGTGCTGCAATGGCTGTCCAAGCCGGTGTTCTGTGCTTGATCTTTTGTGATTTTGCAGATGCTCTCCAACTTGTGGAAGATACACAAAAGTTCACCTCCATTTTGAGCAGCACGCTGGAATGTGCGTGCACCTGCACTCTGCACATGCTCCAAAGTACTCTCCTTGCCTCTCAGTTCTGGAGAGCCAAGTGCTCATTTTCTAAACCTGGGAGTTGCCACCCAGTTAAAACACCAAGTCCCCTCTGAATTTTCATCTTAAAATTACAAGTGGTCAACAACCAAAATATCTGTCCCTCCTAGTGCACCCCCTGGAGAGAAGGGCCTTTACCTTGGCATGTTGTAACGTGACCCCCTCTAATGACTTACATGGCAGATTTAGAAACACCTCCTGGGAAGATCGTTTATGTAGCTGCAATTTAGGTGAAGTAGAATCATCCACACACATTATGTTGCACTGTCCCAGATGTCAAGCACTAAGACAGCAATTTCTCTCTCCCTTGCTTCATGCTAAAACAGGGCATTCTGAGAAAGCTATAATTCAATTCCTTCTAGCAGGTGATGTAGAGCACACAACCCTCTCAGTCGCACAGTTCCTAAACTTGAGTAATTTGAATCGAGCCAAGCTTTCTGTAGCAAGTAATCACTGAGTACATTACATCTTTGGCAATATCTGCAGAGTAATTGATTGTTTTGTTTTTTAAATAATACATGTTTGTATGTAAAATGTATTGTACGTTTGTATCTGTGTGTACACGTAGGTGTGCACATATACATATATTTGTGTACTACTTAGGTTTATATTCTCTCTACGGTTTCCGTACAGAGTCTTCACCTACCAAATGTTTATGCCTAATAAAGGTTGACTTGACTTGACTTGAAAACACCAAGCTTGGTTTTGAAACCGAAATTGGTGCCTGCTCCTTTACCCAGTACAAAAGTGCTTTTTAGCAAGACAGCAGGGCAGAGTCCATGTCTTGTTCACTGGGGCAATCAAGAAGCCGCTCATCTTATCCTTGTAATGGGACCAGCCCTGGGTAACAAGGGTGTCGTTACAGAACATTACACTCAATTAACCAGAGGCCTTTGGTGAAACCAGTGCGC
The DNA here is from genome assembly GCF_035046505.1 of Tiliqua scincoides. Classification (NCBI taxonomy): domain Eukaryota; kingdom Metazoa; phylum Chordata; class Lepidosauria; order Squamata; family Scincidae; genus Tiliqua; species Tiliqua scincoides. The sequence continues at coordinate 207,443 of NC_089835.1, forward strand.
TGACGCATTGCCTGCTGGAGATGTTGCAAGCATGTGTCTCAGGGAGCGGGGAATCTTGAACGACCCTGCTTAGACTTTCATAAGATGAGCAGAAGTGTGTCTGTAGATGTTTGAGCCTTGGTGAGCACTCTTCATTTTCACGCCAATGTTCTATTTTATGTGGCTGTATTCGAGGCTTTCAGGAGGTCCAACAGATGGTTTGCAAACCCTCCTGCAGACATTTGCTTGGAACTTGCAAAAAGACTTGGCCTGATGTCAGCTCATCGGCTGGGATGCTTGCACATCTCAACTGACTCTTGACTGCTGGGAAAGTCGCAGGATTCTTTGCTTGCACAACATGGCAGAAGCTATTTCCCACCCCGCCCGACCTCTTGGAGGGCAGCTGAGCTTGGGTAATTCACCTCTGGCAAAGCTCAGCTTGAAATAAATCCAGATCAAGTTGCGGTGAAGAAGATAAATTGGGAGCCAGAAGACTCAAGTCTCAGCCTCGTATGTCGCTGCTTTGCTTGTGATATGCCACCCAACCCAGGTTTGCAAATAAAAGTACACCCAGTAGACCCACAAATAGTCCTGCTTCCCCAGCAGAGGCCCTGTAAGGAACACGCAGGTTAGAACCTCCAAAACAAACCTAGGAGCTTGTCACATTCACACAGAACATTTTTAGGTGTTCTGGCCTTAGGCAAGCCTCTCTCTACTCAGCCTCCCCAACTACAAAATGGGTATAATAATACTCATATACCATACAGACTGCCTGCATTGCAAACTTGGAAAAGTTTGGTGTCGTCTGCAAACTTTGGTGTCGTCTGCAAACCTTCAGTCTCAGAAGTGTATGGCACAGACTGCAACTAGGCAACGTATGTACAGAATATTGAAAACACGTTAGTACTATAAATGTGTTGCTGTTATCACAAAGGGCCATTTGAAATCAGAAATCACAAAACCTGCCATTTGAAATCACAAAACCTGCCATTTGTTCCACGCAAGCCATTGATACTCCTGCAGGACGGAAAAGCTCGCTCCCTATTTTGGTTTGCATTCACCCCTTAGAATTAAGACACTGGAGGTCAGGACCTCCAAAAACCAACCCAGGAGCCCTGAATTCTCAGCCCTGCCCACTCAAGTCAGCCTCCTTGAACAAGTCAGCAAAAAGTTTCCACTCCTTCACTGGCCATAAAGCTGGCAGCTGCACTTCCTACATTCTTCCCTTTCCTATATTAATGAACATCACAGGATGAAGAACTTTTGCAAGCTGCCTTGATCTGATTTCTTGGCTCTGCTTTTGCAGGAAAAGTGGGTGTGATTGTCAGGAAACTTGTTAAGGGAGCATAGCAGAGCAATAGGTGCATTCATTCTGTTTTCGAGATCAGGTTGAACAATGTTTAACAGCCCCAGTGCTCCACCCCCTGCTTTACAGGTACGAACCCCCTGCATGATCTGGCTCACCTAATGAGATGGAGTACGTGGTTTTGGGGGGCCTCTTCTGGCTGCATGACAATGCCAGCCCCCAAAGGATGATGTGTGAGAGCCAAGATAGCGTAGTGGTTTGGGAGTTGAACTTAAGACCTGGAAGGTCCAGGTTCAAATCCCACTCAGCCATGATGCTTTCTGGGTGGACTTGGACCAGTCTGTCTTTCTATCTCTCTCTTAGCCTCACTTACCTCACAGGGTTGTTGTGAGGACAAAAGGAAAGGAGGAACCCTGAGCTCCTTGGAGGAAGGACAGCACAGAAATGTGAAAAATAAAGTCCAAACAACTGCAAATTCTGATTTCTCAGTGTGGAGGCTGAGGGGGGGGGCTTGGCACAGAGACACTGCTGAGCCCCCCTTTGCCAGCTGCCCTGTGGTTGCTTCTCCACAGACTCCAAGCCCTTCTGCCTCCTGTGTGCCACGTGCCAGGCCACGGTAAGGCGCGTGTGATGAAACAGCACTTGTGACTTTGACCTCTGCTGCCAACTGGTCCAAATCCACAAGGGTGCTGAGCGTCAGCCTTTTCTTACTGCTTAGGCAATCTTTGCATCTCCATGGGCATCAGTGAAAGATTAGCTTCTTTTGGAGAAGTGGGGGGCACATTCCTACCCCCAAAGGAGAGCAAACCAGAAGTTGCTCAGTTCTCCCTCTTGGCCGCTACAATCAATCATTGCCCTTCCTTCCACGTCTCCCTCCCTCCCTCCCTCCCTCCCTTCAATTCCCTTTTAAAACCCCGAGTTAATCCCTTAAAACAAGAGTGAAACTTTAACCAAATGAGCTACTTACTGTTTTACATAAATAATCCACGCAGGGACCCGGCAAAAGCCAGGAGAGGTTTGCCAGGGGGGAGCAGGGAAGGCCGTAAGAGCTTGGCAAAAGGGGGTAGAGCCGTTTCTCAGCGGAGTCAACTTGGACATTTCCCCCTTTTTTGATCATGAAATGGCTTTCCCTAGAAAAACACAAGATTTGATTTCCTCCTAAAAGAGGCTGAAGTAGCAGCCAGCAGGAGAGAGAGCGAGAAAAGACCCTCCATCTTTGGACCACTGCATGGCGCTGCCCTCCGATTGGCACCAAACCAGTTGTGTCCTGAGGAGATCGTTTCAGCCACTCTGACCCACAGTGATCCTGTCCTCTCGTGGAAAAGCAGTGCGTTAGATCCATTCAGACACTCCCTTGAGCCAGGCGGGTTGTCTCCTTCAAGAGCCCAGCAGCAGAGATCTGCCGTGTCGTCCTCAGGTTCCGTCTTGCACCACCGTCCAGCCTGTCATCTTTCCAGCGCACAGCGAACCTCTTGAGCCAGCTCACCTTCATTTTTCTGCCTTCTGACATCTTGCTTTTCTGCAGACAGAATTTGTGTTTTTCGATTAGCAAAGGAGTAAAGTGGTTTGTGGGTTTGGTTTCATTTTTGTTTTGGTTCTGCCTGACTTCTGTTTGGCGCACTTTGTAGGCCACCATGACTTTTGCCGAGTTCCTCGAGCAGGTTGGCGGCATGGGCCGCTTCCAATACGTCCAGACCCTGCTCCTCACCATCCCTGTCCTGCTGATGGCCAGCCACAACCTTCTGCAGAATTTCACTGCCGCCATCCCAGGACATCACTGCCGGATCCACATCGCCACCAACACCACTGGAGGGTACCCAAATGCTACGCACCTGCTGGGAGCAGAGGACCTTCTCAGGGTGGCCATCCCTACCAACAGCAGGCAGCAGCCAGAGAAGTGCCTGCGCTTTGTGTATGCCCAGTGGCACCTTCTCAACCACACCGAGGCCAACGAGGCCAACAAAACCAAGATGGACACAGAGCCTTGTGCTGACGGATGGGTGTATGACAGGACCACGTACAGCTCCACCATCATCACAGAGGTGAGGCGCCATATTGATGTGTTGGGTCCATTTGTGAGATTTGTATCCAGTCTCCCCCCCCCCCCCATACAGAGGGAGCTCAAACTATTTATTTATTTATTTCCCATCTTCCTCCCCAAAGGTACCCAAGGCCACTCGGTCCCATAAAAAGCCATTAAAACAGTACACTGAGACAGCAAAACAAACATAGTTTGATTAAACATTAGGCACAATCCTAACCAACTTTCCAGCACTGGCACAGCTGTGCCAGTGGGGCGTATGCTGCATCCTGCAGTTGAGGTGCAGTCATGGAGGCCTCCCAAGGTAGAGCAATACCTCGGAGTATTGCATTGCCCTTACGTCAGCGCTGGAAAATGAGTTAGGATTGCAGCCATTAAAATAAATTAGACAATGAAGCATCTATATAGAGTTAAACAACAATCAGCAGAAATGTATTGACTGGAGAAGTGAGCTGGAAGAAGCAACGGGGAAGGCGGCTGGGGGGCCGTGCAGGGATGCCAGCCATCTAGCCAAGGGGAAGCCCCAAGGTGGAGCTTACTTGGTGCAGGAGTTCGTCTCTGGAATGCGCAAAGAGTCACATGCAGAATGCTTCTCTCCCCATGACATAAGCAGCAGTGGCAGGTCTGAGCTCTCCAATACCTATTGGCTGCTGGAGTGTCTGGCTCCTTTGTTTGTTTGTCTATCTGGAACGCTGATGTTCATTAGCAAAGTTTGGGAAAGTTCACCAGGGTGGCTTGCAAAGCACAAAAAGTAAAAAGCTAGTCCTGGATGGGAGGGGGACCTTGGATGCCATCTAGTCCAACCTCCTGCTCAGGGTAGGAAACTCAGAGTTACGGCACTCCCTACGGTGGGTTGCCCAGCTTCTGCTTAAAGACCGCCAGCGAGGGGGAGGACCAGGTTGCACTGCCAAACGGCTCCTGCGACTGTTTCTCCTCAAAGCCCCCGAAATGTGCCCTCCTGAAAGATATGCCAGGGCAGCAAACCACACTCTTTCACGGGGCAACCCTCCAGGCCTGTGCAGGGGGTTCTAGAGTCCCCCACTTGGTCTTCTCTTATTGAGGACTAGCGTGTTGAAAACAAAGACAAAAAACAGCTAGTTTTTTGTCAATAACATCAATAGCAAAGAAAATCCCTAGAAGCCACCACCATCACAATTTCTTAAGATGGTCTGTCTTGCCTGGGCTCCTTTTTTGCTTTCGCCTGGACTCCCAAGAGGCCCACCGATATTTTAAAGGGGCAAAAGCAGAGTGTCATATGCTGACATCAGGAAGGAACTCTTGACCATCAGGGTGGTTCAGCAGAGGAACAGATTGCCAAGGGAGATGGTTTATTCGCCCTCACTGCAGATGGTCAATCAGAGGCTGGACGGCCACCTGCTGGAGATGCTCCAGGAGGATTTCCTGCTGCAAGCTGGGGGTTGGGCTAGATGACCGTGTGGGTCCCTTCCATCTGCATGGTTCTATGACTCTGTTCTATGATTCTACTCCCATAAAGGACCCGCCTGGCCAGACTGACCCCTGACCTCTCAATACGAATGGCAATGGCAGCATCTTATGCCCCATCAGTGGGCAGGCAGGCTTTGTCTCCGGTGGTAGCGTTGTGACTGGACCTCATAAAAGTTAGGGCATAATTGAACAGCATTAAGCAAACTGGAGGATTTAGGTCTTGCAGAGAGCTGGGTGCTTGCAAAATCCTACAAGGATAGAACTCATCTGGCCTCCTTCTCAGGAATCCCAGCAAACAGCAGGCCTGGGCCGGTCCATCAGAAACTGACCAGTGGTCCACTTCTGGGCTGTAGTCCTTCCACCCCTCTCTGTCTCAGACTAAGATCTGGGTCATTTCTTGTCGCCAAATTCCTGGAAGGACAAGTCTCCCTCTGGATCATACTAGCGCCACTTCACCAGCGTCTTCCAGCAGACCCAAGGGGTTAAGCATCCAGAGCCACATGGGGTGTTGATCTCTGACACGTAAACAGGCAGCAACGGACAGCCCCCTCCCCGCCACAAGCGCTGTCCAAAAGTCCCTGCTGGGAACAGAGGAATTTGAAAGCAGTGGGAGATGCAGCCAGCAGAGATCCAAGGGAAGGAATAGCTGATTTTTCTGCAAACAAATGTGTCCTGTATTTTGGTCCCCTCCCTGTTGCTTGCACATAAAGGACCACTGGGTTTGCCATGCTGGTTTTGGAGGTGACTTCAGTGCATCAGGCTTTCTGGTCTAAGCGGAGGAACCCTGGTGTTCCAACCACCCCCAGGCCCAGGAGGGAGGGATTGGCCCTTGTCTCTCTGTGATCACGTCTGCTTTTAACTGGAAAAAGCCTAGGCATGTTGATCAGTTTCTCTAACATAAATGCCACTGAATCTGAGTATAATCCCTGCAAAAACAGCAACATGGAGCCTCTGGGACCTCTGGTTGAAGCTGCCCACAAGCGGGCTCCATAGGAGGCAGCACTGAGAACCTTGAAAGGCTAGATTTCCTGCAAGCTGCCACTCGCATCATGTGCCGTAGACATCTAGCAGCTTGTGACAAGAGGCAGGGAAGTCCATGGGGTCGCTACTCAATAGCTAGAGCTTCCTGCGTTTCCAGGGCGAAGCCATCAGACAGGCATGGAAGGGAGTGAAGCAATACTGTGTATGAAACACGGGCAAACTGTGCACGATTGCAGTGGTGATGATTTCCTGGGAGTTGCCTGGCCTTTCCCGAGCTCAGGACTCTCCTGTTATCCGTGCACGTTGCTCCTGAACCTTTTCATGCTGATCTAACCTTTTTTTTTTTTTTTTTCCAAACAGTGGGATCTGGTCTGTGACCTACGGAAGCTCCGGGAGATGGCCCAGTCCATCTACATGACGGGGGTCCTGCTGGGAGCACTGGTTCTTGGGGGACTGGCCGACAGGTGAGCTGGCAGGGTCTGGGAGCACCATCCCTCAAGGGTTTTCCCCATTGTCTGCCAGTTTACTGAGTCTGCAGGGCAGCAGGCAGGCAGATGGAGGTTGCCCAAGCAGGGGTTTCTGTGCAGACACAGGGGAGCAACCACGATAGGCTGCGCGGGCACTTATGCCTCCCCCAGTCATTGAGTTGCTTGCAGAGCTGGGAGAGCATGATTGAGAATGTAAGGGAGGAGTCCAGCCAAAGGCCACTCCCTTGCAGCTGGCATTCAGAGATGGGCTACTCCAAAACCAGGAGACTGCATGTACCCATCATGGCTTGTAACATGGACTTTTCTTCCAGAAATATGTCTTTGAAGGGCATCTAGGCCAATGCCATCACCGCATCCAACAACACCTCCACCAGTCAGCAGAAAAACAGGGACCTTCCTTTTTCCTCTTCTGCCATTAGTCAAAGGGTTGGGATGGCCCCAGATGGGACCTGGGCCCACCCACTGCCCACCTCTCCTGGAGGGCTCGGCACCTCCTAGCACCTGCAGTGGCACATCAAATGCAGGGCACCAACCTCTCTGCCATTCCTCCTCCCACTTCTGGGATTTGAAAAATAATTTCCCTCAATTTCCCTGAGTGGAAGAGGAGAGGAGAGGAGAAAGGAGAGGAGAGCGGCAGGCTAGAGTGTCTGGTTCAAAACGGAAGAAGAGAATGGAGAGCAAGAGGAAACATGGAGGGGAGGAAAGTGGTGGGCTAGAGAGTCTGGTTCAAAAAGGAAGAGGGGAATGGAGCGGTAGGAAGAGCATGGAGGAGAGGAGAGTGGTGGGCTAGACTGCTGGAAGCACACCCCTCCTCAACACGTCCCTTCTGCTCCATTCTCCTCTATTTCCAAACCTGGGAGAACAAGGAACAAGAAGGTGGAGAGACGCAGGTGCCCCCCGTCTCTCTGCACCTTCCTGTTTTTTAGGCCTGATGGGCTGCCTCGGTTGGCCTCATGAAAGGGCCGGTCCTGCTAGCTTGAAGGAGGCCCGAGATGTGGCATCAGGCCGATGAGTGTAACTGGCTTGTTTGGCCGTTTTTGCTCACTTCAGTGTTCCTGCAGGTTTGGCCGCAAAGCCATCATCATGTGGTCCTTCCTGCAAATGGCTGTGACGGGGTCCTGCGCGGCTTTCTCCCCCAACTACGTCTCTTTCTGCATCTTCCGGTTTCTGAGCGGCATGGCGCTCTCGGGGTTTGGCCTCAGCATCGCCTGCTTGAGTAAGAGCCTCTCCTTCTGTGGCGGTGGGCGTGACAGGGGCAGTTTGGCTGAACTTTGGAAAATGGAGTTTCAGACCACACCTTAGCTTAGAACATGGTGTTCTTTGGAGAATGCATCAAGTTCAGGGCTGCAAGGCCTGGCGCTGCATCTTCTGGAAAGGGCTAGACCAGCTGATGGGGAGATGTTTGCAGCTGGCTGTTTGCTGTCACTGTGCGAGCCACTGCTGCTTTGTGTGTGGGGCAGTCCTTCTTATTGCAGACCCTGGCACCTCTGGCGTAGTGTGATCTGTGCTGACCGGCAGTGGTTATTGACAGTTTCAGGCAGAGGGATCATCCCTGGGAACGCTGCCAGGGCTTGAAGCTTCTACATGTCAAACAGGCCGTGGTGTAGCTAGATCATTTGACAACCGGGGCCCATAAATTTTTGACACCCCCACCCATACAACAAAATTAATTAATTTGAGCTTCAAGTCCAGGTGGGAGCCCAGGTCTACCCACCCAGCAAACCTCAGCCACAGAGGCCAAAGTTCAGCTGGGAGCCCAGGTCTACCTGCTTGGTTGACCTGGACTCTGGAGTTAAGAGAGCTCATGCCCCTCCCCACAAACACTGGATCCGTCGCCAACTCAGTTACATGCTGCCCCTGTATCTGGAGGTTCAAGGTAGTCATCATAGTTAATAACCACTGATAGACTAAAGTCCACCATCAATATTTAGAATCCACTTTAAAAGTCATCTAAGCCAGTGACCAGCAACACGCAGCCTTCCCACCTGTGGCATCACTAGGTTGGTGTCACCCAGTCTGGTAATAATAAGATGGTATTATTGCAAAAAACCACAATTTTGGTCACTGGTGGTGTCACCCCCCCACCGAGGGTGTCACCTTTTTAACACTTCATTGGTTCCATGCGATGTCATCACAACATCTCATTGGCTCTTCAAATAATCAGTTTCGTTGGTCCATTTTGAGTTAAGGATATCTACTTTTTGTTACATAAGACAGTTACTTTGTGTTTTCTGATTTTTTGGCCGTAACTTTTGATAGAATGGAAATATTTCACTCTGGTGTTTTTCATTGCATTCTGCTATAAATTACGCATGGAATGGTATATAACATGATGGTGTTACTCCTAATAACAGCAGTTTTAGCGATTTGGTCCCTAGTGGTGTCACCCCCTGCAGCTTGGTACCCAGGGGTTGGGGTCCCTGCCCCCCATTTGTATGCCACTGCAAACAGGGCTGTACCCCAGAGCTGCAGCCCCTCCCTGCCCACAGACTTCTATAATATCTGACACAGTTGCTATTCATCCCTTTGGCTTTGTTAGTGAGAGCGGCAGAGAGGCTGCCCTTAGCATCTGATCTGTGTCACCAACGGTTTGCTTTTGGTGCAGACGGGAGGGCTGGAAGCAGCCCTCGGAGGGGCACCCCTGTTGAATCCACGCTTATCAGAACTGGGTCCACTGCACCAGTGTGATGGCTGGGAATTTGGAGCCCTGTGCCAGCCAAACAGCAAGCCTGGGCTGGACAGACCAGTGTCCTTGGTTCAGCTAAAGGAGGACTGGGCAAAAGATGTGTAGATGCGAAGGCCCAGCTAGCCGGAGTGGGTGCCTTCTGAATGGTGTCCCCTTCCCTTCCAGTCGTGGAGTGGATCCCCACCCAGTTCCGCACCATCACAATTGCGTTCACGGGTTTCGCGTACACGGCAGGCCAGATCCTCCTCGCAGGCGTGTCCTACAGCGTCCGGGACTGGCGTTGGCTGCAGCTGGCTGTGTCGGCGCCGTTCTTCCTCTTCCTCCTCTACTCCTGGTAAGTGCTGCCAAGGCAGGGCCTCTCTCCTTTGTCTTCCCAGTGCTGCAGCCAGAGGGATGGGGAAACAGTAGTGTGCAATGGTTGGAGGAGGAGTGGGAAGCGACATTCATGGGAAGTCCCCAGGGCATGGTCTACAGGAAGCCTTGCTGGGTCTGCTTGGAGCCTGGGTGGGGGGTGGGGCTGTCTGGAGCAGGGCTGGCCTGAGACAGTATGCCAAACGTGGAGGAGAGTGATGGAGTCCAGGCTGGCCTTAGGAGCTGCGGGGTCCAGCCAGAAACATTTCTGGCGAGGCCCAGGTTGACAGCCAAGGTCTGTAGAATCTTAAAAATGTCAATATATTATGGACTTTACATCTCTCGGGCAGAATGGAAAGCATTCAGAATGTGCATTTTAAAAGCGCATGCAGGTTAATGGGCCAAATGGATCTCAGCACATTTTAATGCAAAATTGCATACATGGAAGCCTACAAGTGAGTGTATTTGACAAGACTAGAGTAGGTTGTGCTAGTGCAAGGGGCCCTTAGGCACAGAGCCCAGCTGGGAGCAAGCCGGCCCTGGGTGGGGTTAGACACTGGATGGAAGCATGTGCCCCCCGCCAGTCTCCCTGAACTGGCCCTCAACCAGATGCAAGCCGGAGCCAAGGAATGGAAGAGCAGTGTGATACACACAAGGCAGAGAAGGGGAGGCATTTTAAGGGCCTTCAGAGTCAAACAAAATACACGAGAGTACCGTAGAAAACACTGTTGTGTGGAAAATGGCCAATGCTGTGGGGTTAAGTCCAGGAGGAACGATCTGTTGCCTCCGAGGTCAATGCCTCGGAGTTTTGAAAGAGGTGAGATTGATTTGGCGAACAAGAGCCTGTCCCAGGGTTTCCCCACCATTCGTGACTGGCCCAGTCGGGAGGCTAACGGAGGCAGTTGCCTCAGGAAGGGAATTGGCAGAGGGTGTTGACTTCCCTCCTTCCTTCTGCCTGCCTTCACTTCCCCTCCTCCCAGAGAAGAGGGGAATGGGGCAGAAGAGGAAGTGCGGAGGTCTCAAAATCAAGCCCACTGTTCTCCTCTCCTCCTCGCTCCCTCAGCTGCTCTAGCCTGTTCCTCTCCTCTCCCTGCTTCCCCTCCTGCTGCTTTTTCGTCTCCTTTTCATTTCCAGGGAGCAGGAGGAGTGGCGGAAGTGGGCAGTGATGCACCACAAGCAGCGGGGCAGCAGCTGATGCCCCGTTAAGGTGCTGGGGGATCTCTGGCTGGCCCCAGAGCGGTTTCGGGAATGATCTCGGGTGTCGGCTGAGGTGACGCGGCTGGTCTCCTTCCTGCACAGGTGGTTTGCAGAGTCCGCCCGCTGGCTCCTCCTGTCCAAAAAGGCCGACCGGGCCGTCCCGATTCTCCAGAGGGTTGCGCGCATCAATGGGAAGGAGGAAGCTGGAGCTCAGATCACTGCTGAGGTGAGGAGGAGAGGGGCAGAGGTGGCCCAGCTGTGTCCTTGGCTTTGCACTCGTCCTGCCTTGGGACTGGCACGGGGCCTTCTGCAACCCCTGGTCCAAGAGGAACAGGCCCCAAACTGCCTTATCCTGAGTCAGGCCCTTGGTCTTGATAGCTGAGCGTTGCCAAGCACTGACTGGCAGCATTGCTCCAGGGTGCCAGGCAGGGGGTATATCCCAGGCAGGCCTCCCTGGAATTGTGCCAGGGATTGGACAGGGCAGGGCGTCTGAGAGGAGTTTTATCAGGGGGTACAAAGTTTCTTTTGGGCCCCTTTCCTTCTCCATTGGATCATAATTTCTACAAATTACAATTACTTTTGCGACACTCTTGGGACGGCGCAAGGGACTTGCACCCCATAATTTTATATGCAATCCTAAGGGAGAGTTGGGCCAGTGCAAGTCCCTTGTGCCGGCTCAAGAGTGTTGCAAAAGTGCCGTAAAGCACTTTTGCACCACTTTGAAGGAAGTTAGGCCAGCGCATGGATGTGCACTGGCCTCTCCGTGCTGCCGTGAGCCCTGGAGGATGGGTGAGTTGCGCCGGCCGAGCTCGGTTCGTGCAGGGGTCGGGGTGTGTGTGGGGAGAAGGAGGGAGGGAGGTGTTCCGGGGTGGGGGGAGGGTGGGCGGTGGGCATTCCTGGGGGCGGGCGAGCGAGGAGTGGGAGGCCAGGCTGGGACGATCCCTGGGCGGGCACGGAGCAGCCTCTGGTGCTGTTCTGCTCGGATCTGCACCACCTCCTGCGGTGGCTCAGATGCAAGTAGACCCATTGATATGGGGTCAGGGGAAGCAATTCTCCTTGCCGTGAGCTGTGCTGCCTTTGGCCCCAAACGTGCACTGGGTACAGCGCAGGCACACCAGCCGACCTGCCTGTTGCCAGCACAAGTCGGGATTGGGCTGTTCGCAGCTTTACACAAAATGTGAATGCCAGTCTTCACACAAGTAGAGGCGTACATTTTCTGAAAACCCACCAAAGCCCCTCCTTTGGCTCTCAGCCCCCCTCTTTTCACCCCAGGCCCAGGTATGATGAGGCCCTCGCTCATGAGCCCTGGGGAGACCAGAAAATGTAAGATCCCAGGAAATTCTCAGGCCCCCTTTTTGACGCCAGGCCTGGGTACAATTTACCCCTCATGGGCTCTGGGACTGGGGACTTTCTGCACGCACAGCTGAGCCGTGGCCCGTCTTCCTTCCTGATAAGCACGTTTTAAACCATGAGAACAGGCACCTCCAGTGCTTCCCCTCCAGAGGAAATGCTCTTCTCATGCATCAGTCAGAACTGCCCGTTGTGCAAAAGGAAGCGGGGAAGGAAAGCAGTTGGACTGTCAAAGCCCTGCGTTTGCATGCAGTGGGGTGAGCCCATCTGGGAAGCCTGGGACACCCTGGAGAAAGGCTGAGGCCACCATCTTTGTTTCCCAACAAACGGCCCCCCCCCGGCGCTGCGTGCCTGGGGCACTGTGCAGAGCAAAGGTGGAGTGGCCACCATCAGCACAGCCCCTCCTCCAGGCCCAGCATTGTTCAAGTGAGGGGCTCCACCAACCCAGCTGCCCCAGCAGCTCCCCAAGGATGCCACGTAGGGGTGCCGGGCCTGGATGTCGGCATCACTAAACAGCCTCTTAGAGGGGCACACAAAACAGTCGTTCCCAAAAGCCAGCCCTGGGACCACGTCCGAGTCTCTCACTGTCAACCGGATGGTGTTCTAGCCCAGTGGGAAGAAGTCGCAGTGTGTAGCGAGCGACTTGGCGGGCACCAAAGCCTGGGGTTAGATCTGCCGGCCTTTCATCCCTGCCTTTGACCACAGATCCTGCTATCCAACATGGAGAGTGAGCTGGCCAGTGTCAAGGCCTCGTACACCATCTCGGACTTGGTGAGGACGCCAGCCATCCGGCACATCTTCTGCTGCCTCTCTGTGGTGTGGTGAGTTGACCTCCTGTCTCTGCATCCGCTTCCAAGCATCGTTTCCCACCTTCCGACCCCAGTTAAAGGATCAGCCGCACAGCAGCGCGTTCGTGTTGGAACCTCTCTGAGCCGCCAGGTCGCTTGCCAAGCTTTCGGGAGTGCTTTGGAACATCTGCACCAACCCCTTGCAAAGGTTCACGCTTTTGCGAGCCTTCTCTGGAAATGTCTGCAAAAGTTCGAGCCCGTTTCAAGCGACACGCTGGGGTTCTCGTGCATCCCTTCCTTCTCCCCTGTTGAATCCAGGGAATGGGGGGAAGCAACAGAGGAGGAGGCGGGCACCCGTCTAGGGAAAGGAACTGGCACTGGGTGCACAGCCTCGAGTGCCAGGAGGTTTTGGCCTGACGCTAAAGGCCTAAAGAGATGTTGTTGGTTCCTAGCAGTGGAAACAAAATGTTCACACAAACACACCCTGCGATCCCAAACTGACTCTCGTGTCCTCTTGAGCCCTGTCTTGTGTCCTCCGTCCTTGCAGGTTCTCCACCAGCTTCTCCTACTACGGGCTGGCCATGGACCTCCAGAATTTTGGGGTCAGCATCTACCTCCTTCAGTTGATCTTTGGAGCTGTAGACATTCCAGCCAAAGTGATCGGAACCATCACCATGAGCTACATTGGGCGGAAGGTCAGCCTGGCATCCTTCCTCATCGTGTCCGGCCTCGTCATCATCATCAACATCTTTGTGCCGACAGGTGAGTCTTGGCCCAGTTGCCCTCAGGTCTTATAGATGATCTTATGGAGGCCTCCAGCCAGAGACTGCTGAGATAGAAGGTCCAAACGAACAGCACAGACATCCTGCCTTCCACTGCGCGTGGCCTCCCTAAAGCCAGGCACTGGCACAAGTCCGTATCCTGCCCTCGCAGCCTGTTTAAAATCCTGTGGCAGGCATTTGCTCTGTGGGATGCCATAATTGTTGTGTGTTTTCCAGACTCTTCTCATGTAAACAGTCCTTGGGTCCTAAATCTCGCACTGTGCTCTGTGATGGTTCATTCACACGGACACTTCTGCAAAGCAACCCTGGAGGAGAGAATGGCTCGGGGTGGAGTGGGAGAAATCTCCTCGCCAGGCGATGTGTCCAAGTCATGCCGAGTTGGTCTCTCTTTCCCCAGAGCTGCAGGGAGTGCGGACAGCGCTGGCTGTCATTGGGAAGGGGTGTCTTTCGGCAGCCTTCAACTGTGTCTTCCTCTTCACCACAGAGCTCTACCCCACACCCATCAGGTGAGGAGCCCCTTGCAAGCACTCTTCCTGCTCCAGAGGCTACAGAAGCAAAGCGGGTGCTTGAGCATGGAGGGCAAACCAGGCGGATCAGTTCTCGCACTGACCGCTTGGCACAGCAGTGCCCGCAGGGTCCTGCAGATCTCCCTTGCTGACACCCCTTCTCCATCCCAGGCAGACCGGCCTTGGCTTTGGCAGCACAATGGCTCGGGTCGGTGGCATCGTCTCCCCGCTGGCAAAGATGATGGAGGACTACTACTCCTTCCTCCCTCCGGCCGTGTACGGAGTGGTCCCCATTGTGTCAGGCATCACCGCCTGCTTCCTGCCAGAGACACTGAACATCCCGCTGCCAGACACCGTTGAGGAAGTGGAGCTCAGGTGAGTGCCATTGGAAGGGAAGCTGTCGACTCGATGTTGTCGGGGCTGTGGGCAGCCTGGCCTCACTGGGACTGGTGAAGCACCAAGAGCTTCCTACCCATTGAAACCGACAAAGCCAGGGTGCAACTGGAGAACAGGCAGATTTCTCCTGTCCCGGAAGGTTCCGGAGGTTGCATGCAGGACCTCTGCTGAGTGCAGCAGAATCAAGGTGTAGATGAAGCAGGATAGATACGTGCCGCTTATTGATAAAAGCTGTTCTCCAAGCAGCTGCTGTAGCAAAAGGAACCAGAAGACGATTCCCTGACCCAAAGGGGCTCTCCATTCGGGGCGCATGAGCCCCACCCCCAGTATTTGGTTTGCAGCAGGTGAGGTGGAGAAGGCAGTGGTGAGCAGAGACTGGCTGCAGCGAGACCCGGGTCCAGACACCCTCCCTGCTCCCCACGTCCTTGAGAGGAGCCACTCTTGGAGTTCCGATTCTGGTTCTGTTGGGCAAAGTCAAAAGCAGCGGAACCAGGATGGACCCTGGTGGGGAAGCCAGGATGAGGCCTGAGGAGAGGGAAGCCGGGGGGCAAAATCCCCAGGGCCTGGGCCTCCAGACCTGACAAAACAAACTGTACAATACAAAACAAATGTATGACAAAATAGAGGTGGGTACCACAGCTGCAGTCTGTCCGGGGCAGCATTTCCACAACAGCTTTAATCCACTTCCAGTGCATTTAGGAAGGGGGCCCCAATCAGGCATCTCATCCTGGACCCAAGGCCAGCTGTCAGCAGCCCTGAGCAGGAGCTGGACTGGCTTCCCAGATCCCAGCACGGATCTGACTGTTTGGACTTGAAATACAAGCTGCACAGTAACCTGAGAGAGAAGCCTGTGGATTCGGAGCAAGAGATGTTGGACAGAGTGAGGAGGGAGGGGAGAGAAAGGAGCAGGACTTCGCCAGCACTCACTGCTGCATCTTTCCTGCCAGGTTCCGGAAGAAGAAGGAGGGAATGTCTGCAGTGGCCCAAGAGAAGATTCTGCTCCACAGCCAGGAGAAAGCCTTCTTCAAAGAGGCCTGCTGACCCACACAAGTCTCCGCACCCCTTCTGGCCCATTGACTGAGACTGGAAGGGAGGCTCTCCAAATCCACCACTTACTGCTTCTTTAGTACCCACCCAGCAATCACCTGACAAAGGGGAGGAACCGCGAGAGGAAGAAGAGGCACATGCTCTGGACATGCTTAAGGCACCAGGGAAAATAGAAAATGAAGAAAAGCACTTTATTTAGTTTACTTCTTGCTCTTTTCCAGTATCAAGCCAGAGCCCCAAGTTTAAGGGTGTCACAAGCAAAGCTGAATGGGAGACAGGCTTTCCTGATTTCCAAAACCTGGTTTGCAAGGCCAGGCAACCTCAGTGCATAATACCAAAGATGGGAGTGCCACTAAGCATGTGCAGAGTGCATTTCCTCACCATTGAGTAGCCACAACAGGGATGGTGTCCTCTTTACAGAACACAGCCAAGGCTGCACTAATTTCAACCCAGTGATAAGCTTCCATTGGCCTCTCTAAGTCAGTTTGTATTGATTGACAGGTTCTGCCAGAGGTTTTGTTTGGGGGGGAGTTTGATGTTTCTCATTGGCTGCTGACGGCCAATGAGATGAGGGTGCAGGGGCTAAATTGTACCTGGTCCCAGGGCCAAATACGGAACCCCGGAGCCAAAAGAGGGGGGCTGAAAATTTCCTGGGATCTTACATTTTCCAGTCTCACCAGGACCCATGAGAAGAGTGTGCAGGGGGTACGTCATACCTGGGCCCAAGTAAAGCGGTCCTGGGAGCCAACGAAGAGGGACCAGAAATTTCCTGGGAGCTCAGAAAATGGTTGCATGTATTGTGTGAAGACTTCCACCCACATTTGGTGTAAGCCTACTCAGTTTTCTATATCGTGATTCGTAGAAATTATGATCCAGTGCAGAAGGGAAGGGGTCCAAGAGAAACTTTGCGCTACCTGATAAAATTCCTCTCAGAGGCCCTGCTGCTGCCTAAGATCTTTTGGAACAGAAGGCCAGGAACAGAGGGGGCCAAGAGGAAGCCTACAGCAGGATGGCAATTACAATGAGCAGACTCTTGGATTGTGCGTGAAGAGGAATCTGATCTTGTAGTAAGAAGTTCCCAGTACACCTGAGATGGTGCCTGTTCTCCGATGCTTCATCTGTGGTGGTGGGCAGCTCTTCCAGAGGACAGAGAGTGGGGCCAGCAACCCAAGACAGAGGCTGAGCAGTGAACCAAGTGCCACCTCCACGTTCACTGCTTCTTCTCCTTAGCAGATTCAAAAGGTAGAGGGAAATACCAGAGAGAACAGGAGAGAAGAATGGTAGGCTCGAGCGCTGGATTCAAAAGAAAGAGGGGATTGGAGAAGAGGAAGTGTGGAGGAGAGTGGTAGGCTAGAAGACACTCCTTCGCACTTCCTGTTTACACCATTCCCCTTTTTCAAATTTTGGGAGCGAAGGAGGCGGAGCAGGGGAGAAGCCGGAAAGAGAAGACTTCCGTTTGCCGCAGTCCCAGGTGTCACTTCAGAGCTGACCCCAAAAAGCCCATTTCCAAGCTCTCACAGAAACGAGGCCAAACCGTGATCAGGTTCATTAATTAACAATCAGCTCCTTTCAGGAAATTCACAGCAGTCCTGGGGCCGGGGGGGGGGGTCCATTCGAGGCTGAAACAGTTTCCTTGTGTCATTCCTAGTCCCTGAAAGCTTATTCCCCTCCCCACAAAGGCAAGCGTCTGACTATCCTTCTAACCGTGTCCAGATCAGATGACTGTTTTAGTTTCCGGATATTTTTTCAGTGGTGAGAACAGTGGATCAAAAACATCTCAAGTGCTTTTGATTTATTCACTTTTCTGTACTTGCCTCCCCTGTTCCTCCTTGGATTGGAAAGGGGAACAGAGAGGAAGAGCAAGTGTGGAGGAGGAGGAGAGGATCTCCAAATGTAGGCCATCTCCAAAGAATGCGGTTCTCTATGTCTGTCGTAGACATATCCATGCCTGACAATCACGCCCAAGTCTTTGCATAGTTAGGCTGATGTCCTCAAGAACCTACGAAGAGCCCTGCTGGATTAGGCCCAGGGCCCATCTAGTCCAGCTTCCTGTATCTTGCAGTGGCCCACCAGATGCCTCAGGGAGCACCCAAGTCAACAAAATACCTGTTGCCACTCCCTCACATCCAGCACTCAGAGATCAGCCTACTTCTAAAACCTGTGATGGGCTTTTCTTCCATCTCTCTGTCCAATTCCCTTTTTAAATTCCCTTTAAAGGCCAGATGCCATCACCGCATCCTGTGGCAAGGAGTTCCCCAGATCTCTATCATAGAATCATAGAGTTGGAAGGGACCTAATAAATCATCTAGTCCAACCCCCTGCCTTTGCAGGAAACCCTCTTAGAGCATCTCCAGCAGGTGCTTGTCGAGCCTTGCTTGAAGATCTCCAGTGAGGGAGAGTCCACTGCCTCTCTCGTCAATCTGTTCCACCCCAAACTGCCCTGACCATCAGGAATTTTTCCTCTCTTGCAGTTGTACCCACTGGCTCTAGTTCTGCTTTCAGAGACAGCTGAGAATAAATTATTCCTCTTCCGTATGACAGGTATTTGAAGAGAGCTCTCAGATCCCCTCTCAGCCAGGCTGAACATGCCCAGTTCCCTCAGCCTTTCCTCGCAGGGCTTGTCCTCCAGCCCCTGATCATCCTTGTCGCTCTCCTCTGACCCTGCTCCAGTTTGGCTGCATCTTTCTTCAAGCCCAGACAATCTCTGATGCCTCCTGTAGAATACGCACCCTGTTCAAGAGATCCCAAGACTCACCTGCTTTCAACATCAATCCACAATTTACAGAACCCTCAGCTTGTAAACATCTTGAGAGTAGGAGCAAATACAACGAGCCTGCAGTACAGTTGTGAAGTTGCATTATGGATTTGGGGCTATGGTTGTGAATGTCATCTGCTTTCTGACTTTTGTGAAAGTCAGCTGCTTTCTCTCATGTGGAGCACTGGCTGGCAGCAACAGAAACTATCAGGCAAAGAATTAACAATCAAAGATGCATTATTATTATTAAAAAAATTTGTGTGCTGCTTCTCAACAAATAGTTCGCCAAGCAAAATGTGAGCATGTAAATAATCTTGACCTGCTTGGAAGATCCTGCTACACCCATCAGCTGCTTCCGAGTCAGACTTTTTTTCTGTCTAATCCAGCATTGTCACCCCGGACTGGCAGCAGCTCTAAGGATTTCAGAAAAGGCATTTTCTCTGCCCGACCTGAGATGCTTCCTGGAGATGTTCCCGGGGATCATTCTCACCCCTCAATGACACTTTCCGATAGGGCTTTACACTCCATCACAGGATTGCGTGTGAGTGATCCCTCTTGAAAAGGGGATTGGGGAGCCCTGGAAAAGCCATCCCTGAAACCTGTAAAAAGGGAGGGGCTTCCCAAATGGCTGCTCTTCAGTGCCATTTTCTCGGCTCGGTGAGAGGAAACCACCCTAACCAAACAGGGACCCCAACATAGCGAAGAAGTCATGGGAAGAAGGAGCCTGACGTTGCCAGGGAGTGATTTCATGGCCCATTCTTGCTCTTCACTGCTGGTGGACAGGGATGGCACCCGACTGCCGGAACTCCCTTACTCTGTCCCACCCAATGGGTCTCCTCTAGCTCAGTGGAGCCTCTGGCATGCATGCAAATCATCTCAGGTTCAGTCCCCAGCATTTCCAGGTAGAAAAACTGTTAATTCTGAAACCCTGAGAGCTGCGGCCATTGGAGGTGGTGCCAGAGAAATGAGAGGTTGAATGCAGTGCCAGGTCTGGGAAGGTTGAAGGCCACCCTGTAGCCGCTGGGCTTGGCTGGTGGAAAGTGCTGTGTTGCTCTTTCATGGAAAAGAGTGAGAGGGCAAAACGAAAGAGTGAGACACCGTTAACTGTTGCGATTCCTGGAACTTCTTTCTTGGCAAGGAGTCTGGCTCCCTGCCCTGTCCCTCCGGGCTCACTCCAGAGATTCCTCTGGTACCCGCACACTTCGAGTCACTGCTGCAAATCGTTTGCCGTTCTCTCCTGTGTCCTCACTCACTCTGAAGACAAATCTGTCAAAAATTGTGGTCATGATGTGCCTGCTCCCTTGTGGGCACTGAAGAGATCCGAGGAACAGATCTGAGCAAGGCTGTCTTCACTAAGGGAACAACTGCAGAACTGGGAGCCCTGAGATCAAGAGTTGGCGAAGCACAGCCAGGCAACACATCTGGGAACCAACACTAGGTTTGCAATGGAAAAGGCGGAGGTGAGGCCGACTGAGGTGATTGCCTCAGGTAGAAGGTGAAGACAAAGCACCCACCTCCACCTGCCCACTTGGCTCCCCAGATGCTCTTCCCGCACTCTGGGTTGGAAGAGAGAGGATGGAATGGAAGAGGAAGCGGAGAGGAGAGGAGTAAGTGCCAGAGCTGGAGGGGCAAGCTGGAGATGTTCAAGTCCACTGCTCTCCCTCCTCCACACTTCCTCACCTGCTCTGAGTGAAATCCTATTGGGATGGTAGTGGCTACAGGGCTGTTCTTTTCCCTCTCACACAACACCAGAGTCAGGGGACACCCTCCGTTTCAGGAGCAGACAAAAGGAGATTTTTCTTTATCCACGTGTAATTAATCTGTGGAATTCCTTGCCACAGGATGTGGTGTTGGCACCTGGCCGAGGTGCCTTTCAAAAGGGGGTTGGACAGAATGATGAAGTCCATTACAGGTTACAAGCCAGGATGACTGTTAGCAACCTCTGGGTTTTAGAGGAAGCTGGAAGCTGATCTCCTACTGCCAGATGCAAGGGAGTGGCACCTTGATGCAGGTAGCTTGTTGTCTTGTGTGCTCCCTGAGGCACCTGGTGGGCTACTGTGAGATACAGGAAGCTGGACAGGATGGGCCAGTGGGGGGGGGGGGCTCTTAAGTTCTAATGATGGGTTTGCAGTTGATGTAATGCTGATGGAGTGGAGGCAGGAGAGAGAGAGAGAGAGAAGGGTCAAGCAAAGGGGGAGGCAGAGGGAGAGCTGTGCAGGGGGGATTAGGGAGGGAACACTGCATGAGAGAAGGAGGGGGAGAAGCCCGTTCTGTGCTGCGAGAGAGTGGAACAGAGAAGGCGCTTCTTTCGTGAAGGAAGCCAGAGGGTACGTAGAAGAGCCTCTGCCGCAGGACACAAGGGCCAGACGGGGAGGGTCTTGGGGGGCAAGAGGTGCAGCACCCGTCAGGGAAGTCTTGCTTTGCAGTCCTCCCCTCCAAATGAAGATGCCGCTTTCCAACCAAAGGTAGTTCATGAAGCAGTTTGCAGGGCTTCCTGCTGTGCATCCCAAATCACTTGCTGAAGCCTCTCTTAGGATGACCCCTCAGGGTCATCACCACTTTTTTCACCCCCCAACCAGCCTTCCCTCAGGTCTTGTCTGCAGCCCCCAAGCAAAGCAGCCATGTTCAGCTCCACACTAGCACTAGCTCAGGACCACCTGGGTCAGTCCCAAACAAAGTTAATAATTCCTGCCGCCTGGCCACTTTCATTTGGAGCCCGGAAGAACTTCACCCTTAACTCTGCCCTGAGCTGCCCTCTCTGATAAGCTCCCTTCACCCCTTCCTCTTTCAGGGTCTGCTGTTACACTTTAACCAAGAGACCTGCAGCGGGCCTTTATATCCCACCCCAGGGGCTGTTTCAACCCCCAGATGGGCTGGAGGACAAGACCAATGAGAGAGAGGTTGAAATAAAGCCCCACCCTGACCTGCGTCCCTTTTTAGAGGGTCTTGGCAAAGGGCCTTCTCCTCTGGGAAGAGCTACACCCCACAACCAGAGAACCAGACTTGATGGTTTTCCATGGGTGGTTTTTGGCAATTCCACTGATGCAACCAGATTCTGGTTGGAAGGCAGACCCCAGAATTTGTCTTAGTGGCAAGTGGATGGCTTGTTCTGATAGTCGGGCTTCTTCTGACTGTGATGGAGCATTGAAGGCTCTTGGCCTTCTCCCAGTAGGCAGATCTGTCCTGCTGGAGCACCCTTAAGCTGACTGGAATTGGACTGCTTGGCAGGATGAGTTTCACCGAGGTCTTAGAACGCGTTGGCAGCCTGGGACGCTTCCAGATCATCTTCGTGATGATGCTGGCCATGCCCATCTTCATGATGGCCAGCCACATGGTCTTGCAGAACTTCACGGCAGCCACCCCCAGCCACCACTGCCAACTCCGGTCGAACGACACTCGCGGGAACTGGAGCGTGGAAGGAGAGGAGTTCCTCAAACTCGTCATACCTGTGGATGGGAAGCAGCAGCTGGACCAGTGTCACCGCTTTGCCGCCATCCAATGGGGGCTCTTGGACCCCAACACCACAAAGGGGAACAGCACCAAGATGGAGACAGAGCCCTGCAGCGATGGGTGGGTGTACGACAGGAGCGTCTTCCCCAACACCATCGTCACTGAGGTGAGAGCAACAGGTAACTCTGTTCTAGTCCAGAGGTGGGCAAGAGGAGTCCATTCCAGCCATCTGACCGCTCCCCATGTGTCAGTTCCAAGCCCCCCCTCGCCATGGAGCATTCCCTCATGTTTTGCCCCTCCCCTGCTCCTCATCCATCTGATCCCACACTAGCGGCCAACGTTTTGGAAAATTTGTATTTATGAATAATACCATCATGTTCTATATCACTGGAAAGGGGCTTTCATGCGGAATGTAATGAAATAAACCAGGTTGAATTATCTGTATTCTATCAAATGTTATGGCCAATTAACCAGACAGAGAAAACACAGCTGTTTTATGTAACTGTTGCCCCACTGCCGGTCCAGAGCCAGAAGGCAATCCCAGGACCTGGGTCAGCCACCCAGCTGCCAACAACCAGGGCTCCCACAGGGAAGGGCCACCCCCCACCCCCAGCAGCAAGCCCCAGAGGCCCTGAGAGCTACATCCCTCTAAGCCACCCCCATGGTGCTGGGGCCATGTGCACAAGTGCCATCTGCAGGACACCTTCCCCCCCGGCAGCACGGCCCCTTTGGATCTCCAACCCAAGGGAGGATCCAGCCAAATGACATACCTGATCTGAGGCACAACTGGACTCCTGACTCACCCAACTGACCCGGACCGACAAGCACTGAACCTGTGAAGAAACCAAGACGGAGCTCATGTTGGACAGAAGAGGTCTCTGAGACGTCACAGGGTCCCGTGGATGTAAAGAGACTTCCCCAGTCAAACAGTCTTTGCACAACAAGCTGTGAGTCCCAGCATCCCACTCCACTAAGCAAGGGAATTTCCTCCACTCCAAACTGTGCGAGTGCCATCAAGGCGGCCTCTGGCTTTCGGTTGGTTACTGATTTGCTGGGTGACCTGCTTTTAAATAAATAAATAAATAAATAGAGTGAGTTGGGGTGACACCAACCCTGGTGAGGCCACTGCATTTAGGCTGCGTGTGAGAGATACCGCAGTTTATTCTGCATGGTCTGGAATGGGTGGGGAGGGGGAGGTCCATCATGGGGGTGAAGTAATGAGCTCTCCTACCAGGTGATGCAAACCCGAGTGAAACCTCTGCCCAGAACTCCTCAGATTCTAAAAGGGAAAGTGGACAATGAATGTTGTGTCTTCAATTACGCAAGGAACGCACAAAATAAAAACAGTTTTTCCTTTCCCTGCTGAGTCGGAATCCAAATTAGGACGGCCGTTCTCGCAGCCAGCCTGAATGTTGGCCTTCCATGCCATTTCTGTGCTCTTTGGTGGCCCTGGGGTCAAGGGGTTCATCCAGCGTCTCCTGCCCTTGTGACACCCGCAGGACAGATGGGGATTTTGGTGGAATTATTTTAGCAGTGAAGCAAAGTTAACAAGTGCACAAAGCAGACTGTTCCAGACAGCTCATCGTGTTAGGACATTGGTTCCCAACCTGGGAGTCATGACCCCCAAGGCGTTCACAAGCTGATTTTCAGGGGTTGTGGGAGCTTGGTGCTGCCATCTTGAAAAGCTGGGCACCATCATCTTGGAAGCTCAGAAGAACTCAAATGTCACTTAGAGACGAATATTCTAGAAAGGATTTGGAGTTCTTTCAACTTTCAACAAGTGTGTTTTAGTAAAACAGTGACTTCACTTCCTGTTTAATCCATTGCTTCTGGTCAGCACAATGATGTCACTTTCTGTTTCATGCTTAATTACATCACTTCCTGCTTAATGACATCACTTCTGGCCCTAGGTCTTGAGGCGGTCCCAACAGGTTGTCGTACCTAGAAAGGTATGAGAAAGGCGGTCCTAGTGCAAAAAAGGTTGGGAACCACTCTGTTAGGAAGTCCGTCCCCCCCATGGTTCTTGTGCCTCTGACCAGTTTGTTGTGTCTTCTCTTCCCCCCCCCCTTTGAAGTGGAACCTGGTCTGCGGCTCCCGAACCCTGAAGCACATGGCTCAGTCCCTCTACATGGCCGGAGTCTTGCTGGGCGGGATTGTATTTGGTGGCCTCTCAGACAGGTAATTCAGTAATCAGGCATGGCAAATGCTCCTGCCTGTGCAGGGCGACCAGGCGTCCTCTTTTTCCAGGACATGTCCTCTTTTTTATCTTCGTGTCCTGGAAAAGAACTTAAATGTCCTTTTCCCTGTGAGCCCCTGAAGGCAGCACACAGCCTTCTTATAATTAATAAATTATATGTAATATAGTTGTAAATTTAATAATAAGTAATACAGTGTTTTTAAATTAACCACATGAAATCAATATACAAGTGTCTTTTAGCTTTTATTTTGTCCTGACCTACATTTTTCTTGAATGTCCTCCATTCTGGGGTGCCTTGTCCTCTTTTGCGGGAATGGCATCTGGTCACCCTGCGCCTGAGGAAAACCACAACTATTTCTCCTTGCCCAGATGTCTTTATTTTATGCATGATCGGTCTCTTTCTGTGCCCCCCCCCAATTTGGCAGAAGAAGCACACCTTCAGTGCTTCGCTGAGATCATGACACACCTGATCATCTCCACGTGTCCTTTGATCCCCTCAGTGGTTAAATGTGAACACTCTCCGATCGCTAGTTTGTGACTGCGGAGTCAGAAGTGAACTGGTGCAGCGAACGGTGCGACGGAACCATCTTTCAGCTACTGCCATGTTTTTAAAAAGATTTCTGAGGTTGAAAGAAAGAAAGAATCCAGTGTGCAGCGAATGCAGCCCTTAGCTTTGAAGTTGACTGCACTGCCAGGCAGGGGCTCCCATCCCCCAATGGCCCTAGTGATCATGACCCTCCCCCAAACTCCCTGACACACCTGCAGACCATTCGCAGCGCACCCGCGTGCCCGGGCACACTGGCTGAAGGTCCCAGCTCTCGTGCCCCGTCCGTTTGGATCCCAGTTTCCTTTCCTAGGGATTCTTTCGTGTGGCTTTGCCCCCTTCCAGGTTCGGGCGCCGGTTGATCCTCATCTGGTGCTACCTGCAGCTGGCAGTCACGGGCACAGCCACCGCCTTTGCCCCCAGCTTCGGCGTCTACTGTGCCCTCCGCTTCCTGACGGGCATGTCCTTCTCGGGCATCGTCATCAATTGCGTCTCCATGTGTGAGTGTCACTGATGGTCCTGTTCCAAGGTGGACTGCTGGGGAGCCCTACTTAAGGCAGCAGTTGGGGGGGGGGCTTGCAGAGAAGGCTGACCTGGCTTCAAAACAAGGCTGGCTTTGGTGGCCCCAGAAGGGCTTCGGCATGGACAAGGTCAAAGGCTATTAGCAGTGAAATGGAGCCTCCAGTTTTAGGAGCAGTTGAGCTGTGCGTGCCAGGAACAAGGAACACGGGGGGCCTGCTGCCTTCACACCCAACTTGTGGGGATCTCAGATGTGATGCTGTGCCCTTGTTCCACTCCAGGACAGTGGTCTTTTGTGCAGAGCTGAACAGCACTCCTCCCTCCCCCACAGGTGTGGAGTGGATACCCACGAGGACACGAGCAATCCTGGGCACCCTGAACGGCTTTATCTACACCACCGGGCAGATCATCTTGGCGGGTGTGGCCTACCTCATCCCGGACTGGCGCTGGCTGCAGCTCACAGTCTCCCTGCCTTATTTCCTCTTCTTCCTCTACTCCTGGTAAAGTCATGCACACGCCTCAGGCGCTCCTCATTCATGTTCCTGACTGCTCTGACACCCCGAACCACACCAGTCTCCCCCTGATTTAGGAGCAGGCCTCCCAACTCTGACTGAAGTGATACCTGGAAAAAACCATGTTGGGGGTTGTGGGAGGCCCTGCTAAAATCGCCAGGATTTTGCCTTCGGAAGTCGCCTGGAGAGCAAGGCTGATTTGGGGAGACTTTGGGCAAATCCTGGAAGATTGACAAGCCCTTTTACAGATTGTTGCACATTTATTTATTTTTTCTCAAGATGTTCCTTCTTGACAGTTACTGTCCCAGTTACTAGTGTTGGTAGATCCTTAAATATTTTTGAAGGCCTGTTACTGCTCATGCAGAGTCATAGAGTTGGAAGGGACCTTCAAGGTCATCTAGTCAAACCTTCAACTGAATTGACTTAAGATAACCTGGGTGCTGGTGAGTTGGTGTGTGTGTTTTCAGGAACTGCCTCCTGCCTCTGTCAGCCCTGCCCAGTTTTCAAAGTTGCAAAGTGCGCAGGGCCAGCCTATCTATGCGGCAGAGTAAGACTGTTGCCTCAGGCAGTGGATTAATAGAGTCCCCCCCCCCGTTATGCCTCTGGCACTCCTCCTCTTCCTCTGTAGATTTGAAATTCGGGGAGTGGTGGAGGAGGTGACTGGCACACCACCAGGCAAATTAGTCCCTATTACAGGTGCTGGAGGTTATTGGCATGTTTGGGCAGGAAAGCTGCTGGGTATGGATTTGTCGGTGCTGGTGCTTGGAGCAGGTGTGATGGGCCTGTCTCAGCATCACTCCCACATTTCATCCCACAGGTGGATTCCTGAATCTGCTCGCTGGCTGGTGATGGCTGGGAAGCCGGATCAGGCCGTGAAGGAGCTCAAGAGGGTGGCCAAGATTAACAGAAGGGACAAAGCTGGCAACCAGCTGAACGTTGAGGTGAGCCTGGGAGATGGGAAGAGCCCAGGTCTCTGTGGATAGATCAGGGGTGTCTTTTGCTACACAAGATAGCTGTGAAAGGGAAGGCTACCATGCTTCCCCGAAAATAAGACCTACCCCGAAAATAAGACCTAGTTGTGATCAGGGCCAGGAAGGGTCATCGGGTGGGGTGGACGGACAATGTGACCTGAATGCTACCTAGAAAGCACCTGCTGTGCTGCCTTGGGCAGAGGACGCTGAGGAGGAGCTGAGGCGGGAAGCAGCAAGCAAGGCAACCCTGCCTGCTGGGCTCTGAGGCTCTCCATAGCTCTTCCAGGGAGCTCCAGGGAGCTGAGTCTCTTCCAGGGAGTAAGTCTCATTACTATAAAGAGACTGATTTCTGAGTAGGCAGGCAGGCAGGAAGGCACCCTCCTGGGCGATTAGGGAAAACCCTCTCCACACGTTCCAGGGAGTAAGCCCCACTGACTATAACAGGGCTTACTGCTGAGTAGACAGCAGGCACTTCTCCGCCCTCCCCCTTTCTGTCCTTCACAGTGGACAGCTCTCCTCAGCCGGCAGGGCAGCAGCTTCAGGCTGCAATCCTAGCCACACTTTCCTGGGAAGTAAGCCCCAGGAAATAAGACCTACCCTGAAAATAAGACACTGTCTTATATTTTTTTGGCTCAAAAAACACACTAGGTCTTATTTTCGGGGAAACCCTGTATGGTGTCCGGCACAGTGCGGGAAGCCTGAGACTTCTGGAAGGGCAGCCATGTTCGTCTGTTGCAGAAAAAAGACCAGCAGCTTGCTGGCACTTTCGAGACTGAGATTTCATCTACGGCAGTTCACATTACTGTTCTCAAAAGTGTCGTCTTAAGGGGGTTTCCTCCTTTTTCAGATTTTATTTATTATTTATTTATTTATAGAATTTATATCCCGCCTTTCTGTCCCAATGAAGGGCACTCAAGGCGGCTCATAAATAAAACCATACTAAAAACATAAAATGTGCATATATGTATAAAAATAAGATATTTTAAAACAATACAATACAATAAAACTTGGATCCCAAATTAAAATACGTTCACAAAGCGCCATGCATTTGTATCTGGTGTCAGCATAAAAAGGCTTCCCTGAATAAAAAGATCTTAAAGAGGGAGCTGTTCCCAATTCCAGGTGGAGGGAGTTCCACAGATGAGAAGCCACCGCCAAGAAGGCCCTCTTTCTTGCCGCCATCTCCTCACCTCCACTGGTGGTGGCACAGTTAGAAGGGCCCCCTCTGATGATTTAATAAAAGTTCTTGGAATCTCCTACAAGCCAACAGAGGTTTTGGAGAATAAGCTTTGCCAACCAGTCTCTTGTTGGCACAAAAGCTGGTGGAAACTCCCCAAAGTTTATACCCCGGTGTACCTCATAGTCTTGAGGAAATTCTAAGGTATTTCATTCCATCTCCCCAAAACTAGATCTTGGTTCTCATGGGAGAAAACATAAAATTTTGGAAAACATGGAGAGGGACTAAGTAAAATCTCAGAAGGTGGGGAGCAGGAGGCGTGTGTGTGGGTATTCAGGTATTTGCATCCTAGACAACTGTGTCCTGGTCAAATGTGTCCCAGTCATTGGCGTCCTTGGACATTCGCCTCTGGGATTTTTTTGTGTCCTGGTTGTTTGCGCTCCATTATAACTGAGCAACAAAGCCCATGTTAGATATCCTAAGCCTCTTATCCCAGCTCTAACCCGAACCCTCCCTTTGCATTTTGAAAGTTTTAAATAAAAATTACAACATGCGGATTTATACAGATTTATAATCTGTATGTATTGGCAACCTTCAGTCTCGAAAGACTATGGTATCGTGCTCTGAAAGGTGGTTCTGGCACAGCGTCTAGTGTGGCTGAAAAGGCCAATCCGGGAGTGACAATCCCTTCCACACTGGGAGCAAGTGCAGTCTGTCCCTGGTCTGTCTCCCTGGCTATGGGCCTTCCTTCTTTGCCTCTTAGCCTCAGACTGTTGGCAAAGTGTCTCTTCAAACTGGGAAAGGCCATGCTGCACAGCCTGCCTCCAAGCGGGCCGCTCAGAGGCCAGGGTTTCCCACTTCCACACTGGGAGCAAGTGCAGTCTGTCCCTGGTCTGTCTCCCTGGCTGTGGGCCTTCCTTCTTTGCCTCTTAGCCTCAGACTGTTGGCCAAGTGTCTCTTCCAACTGGGAAAGGCCATGCTGCACAGCCTGCTTCCAAGCGGGCCGCTCAGAGGCCAGGGTTTTCCACCTGTTGAGGTCCACTCCTAAGGCCTTCAGAGCCCTCTTGCAGATGTCCTTGTATCGCAGCTGTGGTCTACCTGTAGGGCGCTTTCCTTGCACGAGTTCTCCATAGAGGAGATCCTTTGGGATCCGGCCATCATCCATTCTCACGACATGACCAAGCCAACGCAGGCGTCTCTGTTTCATACAGATTATAATATATAGATTATATTACAGATTTATACAGATAATATATACATAATATATACAGATTTTATACAGATTATACAGATTTTGGGATTTTACAAAAAACCCAGACACAATGTCCAAATACCAATGCATTTGACCAGGGCACAGCTGTCCACACCAGGACGTGTGTGTGTGTGTGTGTGTGTGTGTGTGTGTGTGTGTGTGTGAGAGAGAGAGAGAGAGAGAGAGAGAGAGAGCTGAGAGTTTGGAGCAGATTTTGTACATGTCAGTTGAGTCCAGGCCACTGTGGGTCTTGTCTGTCTTTCTGTCCTTGCTCCCACTGCCCCTTTAGGCCTCCCCCTGTGTTTCTGCCCTTCCCCTCCGAACAGACTCCTGATCTGTGCTGCATCACCCTCTGTCTTCCTCTAGTTCTTGAGATCCCACATGAAGGAGGAAATGGAGGAAACCAAGCCGACCTATTCCGTGTGGGGCTTGGTGCGGACGCCTTGCATGCGCCGGATCTCCTTCTGCCTCTGTCTTGTGTGGTGAGTTGTGGCCGAGAGGACCCAAGACGTCTGTAGGCTCCCAATTCCGCATTTCACAGGCTCAGCCTCTGCAGAGCCAGTCCCAGCAGCACTTCGCTTCTCCTTCTGCACCGCAGGGAGCACCCTGGCCCTCGTGCTGCGCGGAGAAGGACCTGGAAGCCTGCTCAGTACTGCGTGGTCAGGGAGCAGACCCCCAGCCACGTTTTCCCAGGTCTCAAGTCCCCATTCATATTTCCCTGTTTCCCGCTGTCGTACCCCTGACCAGAAGGGCAGCGCCCGTTCGGTAGACAGGGTGGATTCTGTCCAGTGCCGCTGAGGCCGAATAAGCAGACACTGAGAGGTGGAAGGCTTTGAAGGTTCTTTATTGTTCAACAGACACGTCTGTGACCTTTGAGAGTTTGCACACTCAGATTCAAAGGCAGTGTCAAAAGGGTGGGACCCTCTTATACATTTCAGTTGTCATTCAAAACAAAGTCCCCCCAAAAGGGTGTTAACCTTCCCTGGTAACTTTCCACTGACCTTTTCATACCCTTGCCCTCCGCCCCTCTCCATTGCCCTCCTCACGGCTTTTGCCCCCCCACCTTCCAACAGGAACGTATCCTGGTTTTGGTCTTTCTGTGCAAACATGTTTTGCTATGGCTATTTTCAGCTATATTGTCTGGTTTCTGGCTTTGTCAGCAGGGGGGTTTTACTGGCCTTAGGCACCTTTGGTTAACTTGTCAGCAAAAGGGAAGGGGTCTGTTAATTATAGAATTTGCAAGGCAGCAAGTCTGGAGCTTTCCCCCTAAGTTCATACTTGGCCTGTCTTTATTCTGCACCCCCCTTTCTATGTCCTGCATTGATGGCTGTTACATGTTGCTTTTAGGAAAGAAGGGGTCCAAGACAGGTAATTAGGTAACACCGCCTTGTAAGGAGCTGGGCTGGTTTGCAATTCCAACAGGAAGCCAAGGAACCTCTGCACATGTCTGCTTTTAAAGTGTTTCTACGCTTTTCGCACCAGTCAGGGGGACTCACTTCTCCTCTCCTCCACACTTCCACTCTGCAGAAGACGTTCTAGCCCACCACTTTCCTCTCCTCCATACATTCTCTTCTGCTCTAGCCCTCTCTATCTTTGCAAGACCAAAGAGAGGAGTGGGGGAGGTGGGTGCCCCACCACCCTGTCCCCTGAGGCAGCTGCACCTCCTAGACAGAATTCCCAGGAGTTCATGCGGGTGTTAGCCGAGGCCCACACACAGTCTAGGTCTCTCCCACCTCAAGGTTTGCCACCAGCTTTGCCTACTACGGGCTGTTCATGGACCTGCAGAACTTTGGATCCAACATCTACTTGATCCAGGTGATTTTTGGGGCCGTCGACTTCCCGGCCAAGCTCATTGCTGTACTCTGCATCAGTTACATCGGACGCCGCTTTACCCAGGCCGTCTCGCTCATCCTTGCTGGGCTGACTGTCTTGACCAACATGTTCATTCCTCAAGGTGAGTCGGTCACTTTGTTCTGGCCGGAGTCCCGTTGATGGGCTTCTGTGAGCCAACAAGGCAAGAGGGGCCAGACGGCTGGGGAGGCCCAGGGAAGCAGCCATCTCAGGAATGAGGCAGGCGTCTCCGGCAGAGGAATGCCCCTGCGCCACCCAGCCTCGGCTCTGCTTTTCTCCATCAACGGGCCTCATTTCTGCTCACCCACCTTCCCTGGAGGGTCACCTCCATTAACTCCCCCTCCCTCCCTCCCTCCCTCCCATTCAAAGTTGAGCGCCTTAGGGTTAGGGTTGTGTGCTGCTGATGTGCCTTCCATTGAGATGAAGGCAAAGAGGAAGAGGAGATGATGCAGTGACGTTGGCAATTTGCCAGCTGTGTAATTGCCTGTAACAAAATAGTTCTCCAGGCTGGTATAGCTGTTTGGGAGTTGGACTTAGACCTGGAAGATCCAGGTTCAAATCCCTGCTCAACCATGAAGCTTCCTGGGTGACCTGGGACCAGTCACTCTCTCTCTCTCTCTCTCTCTCTCTCTCTCAGCCTCACTTACCTCACAGGGGTGTTGTCGGGACAAGGGGAGGAACTACATACTTGAGCTCCTTGGAGGAAGAATGTGGAAAATAATAACAATACATGTAAAAGTATCTCTCACGAGGCTGAATAGTTTTTTTCAGGCTGCAGTTCACCAGGCTGAAGCTTTTCCACTGGGAAAACCCCGCCTTCCTGTGCTTCCCCCCTTTTCCTGTGCGTCTGTGGCTGGCACCAGATTGGGGGGCGGGGGGGAGGTCTTTCAGAGATCTGGAACTGTGTGACACCACCAGGTCCTACCTCAAAAATCCCAGGTTTGTGGGAGGGAGGGGGTCCAGCCAGGCACCACTACCTCTAACCACGATTCAGACTAAGGTCCACTAGGCAGCCGTGCTCAGAGGGGCAGCATTAAAATCACGGTCTAATCCCTGCCTAGGAAGGAGGATCCAATGAACCTCTATGCAATGGGAGCGTGAAGGACACACGCCGTATGTCATGCGCTCACCTTCTCTCTCTCCCCAGATATGCAGACCACGCGCACGGCTCTCGCTGTCTTTGGAAAGGGCTGCCTGTCCGCCTCGTTCAGCTGTGTCTATTTGTACACTGGGGAGCTCTATCCCACGGTGCTCAGGTCAGAGCAAGAAGCCTGCAGGACGAGCCTCTGAGGGAACAGATTCGAAAGAATAGGGGGGTGCCCCATATTGCCAAGCTCCCTTGAGGTTTTGTGCTGCAACTCCAGTCTTATAGTGCCCGAGTTCTGGTTTAGCTCACAATTCATGTCTTTAAAATGTTTGAGTTATAAAAAAGCAGCAGTTTGGTGGCTTTGCTCTTTCTGAGAGTGGACCTTTGGGTCGGGCTGCTTCTGAGGCGGAGCGAAGTGATTGTGGCGGGCTGGTGGGGAGCAGTGAGCTAGAGAGGGGCTGCAAGTGCTGGGTTGTCTGCCCTCGGGGGGCATGACTGTATTTATACCAGGCCTGTCCAATCTGGAGGCTGCATATTCCCTACCAAATCTCAGGAGCAGCTGTTGCACACCTCGTTTTTCTCGGTGCCTGTAGAAGGCGCCTGAGTCTGAGCACTGAGGGTTTGTCTGGACTTGCTGGGCTGGGCTCCAGCCTCAGATCCTGAAATGGGCACACGGAATATTGGATCTGCAAGCCTATTTTGAGCACTTCAGAAATAGGGGCAATTGCTGCTAGCCAGTCTGCTGTTAGCAGATAGCAATTGCTGATAGCTACAGCTGGAAAGATAGCAGGGAACTGGACCCTGAATGCAGAGCGAGGGAGGTGTAGGAAGGAAGGAAGGTTTTTTACAATGTGTTTAAGAAATGAAAGAAAAGAGATGGGGAAGCAAGTTTGCATGAAAGTCGCTTGCTAGTGTACCAACGTTTTTGCTCGGCTTTCTGTGTTGCAGGCAGACTGGCCTGGGGCTGTGCAACACAATGGCACGTTTGGGGGGCATGATAGCCCCCGTGGCCAAGATGGTCGGCGAGTTTGCTCCCTTCTTGCCCTATGTGATCTATGGCACTGCGCCAATCATGTCTGGGGTAGCAGCTGCCTTCCTGCCGGAAACACTCGACATCCCATTGCCAGAAACAATAGAACAGGTGGAGAGCCGGTGAGTATCCAACGGGGATTTTCACCATGTGTCGACA
This sequence comes from Tiliqua scincoides, assembly GCF_035046505.1. Classification (NCBI taxonomy): domain Eukaryota; kingdom Metazoa; phylum Chordata; class Lepidosauria; order Squamata; family Scincidae; genus Tiliqua; species Tiliqua scincoides. The sequence continues at coordinate 240,291 of NC_089835.1, forward strand.
CAAGGGGTGGAAGACTTGTGCCTGGAGCAGGGGGTCTCCAAACTGCGGGCCCTGGGCCACCACAAGATTTTATCCAGCCCACAGCAACATGGTTTTTTGCCAAAGCGTTTGCTAATGCTTGACATTTTTACTCCTTATATATCATTTCTCAGTTTAAGCACAGCATTGTGTCTTTGTAGTTGTCACATTTCTCTTTTGTTTTTAATCTTCTCATGCTGATTACAAAAAATATCCAAGTAAAACTTATTCATTCATTTAAATTTCATTCATTCTTTTATAAAACAGATTATTTTTGGCCCGCACAAATGTGTAGTGGCCCTTGAACTGGAAAGTTTGGAGCACTGGCATAGCCACATTGAGCTGAATGGTACCTCGTAGTACCAGACAGCACTTCAGGTTTCCATGGGGGGGCTGTAGATCCTCCTGCCTGCCATCCCCACAGCGTGATAACCGGGCTCTCCCAGCCCCACCATTAGCTGCTGAGTTGTGAAGTCTCTACACCTTGAGTCTGAGTCTGAGTTGTGAAGCTTCTACACCTTGGTAGAAGCAGCACTACGGAAAGGGCAACTTATGTGATAATTGAGCACTCCCATGTCTTGACATTAGTTTGTGGAAATTAGTTTGTGGAACTCCTTGCCACAGGAAGTAGTGATGGCATTTGCCTGGATGCCTTTAAGAGGGGATTGGACAAATTTCTGGAGGAAAAGTTCATCACGGGTTACAAGTCAGCTATGTGCAAGCTCTCGGTTTTAGAGACAGGCTGCCTCTGATTGCGAGATGCAGGGGAGGGCACCCGGACACAGGTTGTGTCTGTTGTCTTGTGTGCTCCCTGAAGCATTTGGTGGGCCGCTGTGAGATACAGGAAGCTGGACTAGGTGGGCCTTGGGCGTGATCCAGCAGGGCTCTTCTTATGTTCTTATGAAAACACAATCAGGCATATTGTAAGGACTGCATCACGACACTATTTGTGAAACATTTAGAAAGGTGTGCACTTCTGCTTAATGATGGGCTGCATATATGAATCTGTAGTCAAAGCAAAGGATCTCCTCTATGGAGAACTTGTGCAGGGAAAGCGCCCTACGGGAAGACCACAGCTGCGCTACAAGGATATCTGCAAGAGGGATCTGAAGGCCTTAGGAGTGGACCTCAACAGATGGGAAACCCTGGCCTCTGAGCGGCCCGCTTGGAGGCAGGCTGTGCAGCATGGCCTTCCCCAGTTTGAAGAGACACTTGGCCAACAGACTGAGGCAAAGAAGGAAGGCCCATAGCCAGGGAGACAGACCAGGGACAGACTGCACTTGCTCCCAGTGTGGAAGGGATTGTCACTCCTGAATTGGCCTTTTCAGTCACACTAGAGGCTGTACCACAACCACCATTCAGAGGCTGAAAGTTGCCAACAATAGTCAAAGCACAACAGAGGCTGTTAATGAGGCAGTCAGATCTCCCGTAGCCTGCAGAAGAGTGTCTGTTTGCATAACAAAGAGGCTCGTCATGAAAAGAAGAGACAATCCGTCTCCAGTAGCCTGTGCAGCCAGCTAGTGTCTGGCAGGGAGTGCTTGTGTACACAACAAAGGCACTAGATTGGGCTGTATGTTCACTTAACAACCTAATCACATAACAACATGGATTGGAGAGTGGCACACACCTGTATAACATGTTAAGAATTGTTATTATCAAGCATCAAGTTAACATTTCAGGTCACTTCCCTTCAAAATTGGAGAGCAGAGGTTTGAGGAATTTGACCAAGGTTAATTTTTTTACCCTTCTTGCCTCGTTTAGGTCACGGGGCCGCCAGAAGGAGGCAAGGCAGCCACAGATCCAGACCCTTCTCAACTCTGGCACAGCTGAAACCAAGAATATCACCGTTGAAGAAGAACAACAAGCCTGCCACTGACTTCATCTGGGCGCTTGTTTTGCTCTCTTGCACTGTGGGAAAATGCCCACAGCGCGTGATGGGGCATTTCAGAGAGGAGCACATAGGTGGGTGGGGCAAAGAGTCTGGAGTTTGAGGCCCAAAGGTTGGTTGATGTGGTGTTCTTGCCTCGAAGATCTCATGCCATTTCCCAAACCTGGACTGCTTCATTGCTGAAATGAGAGGCGACTGGAAGGGGGGGAATCTGGATAGTGCGCTCACAACCAAGTTAGATGCAGTCTGCAGGGCTGCCAAAGGAGCTGTGGGGCCCAACTGGAAACGTATTTTGCAGGGCCAAAGTCTGTAGACGCTAAGAAGTATAAATATAATGTATAATATTGTATTTATACAATAAATAAATACAATAAATAAATAAATATTTATACAATAAATAAATACATAATGTATATTATATCTCTACAGCAGAATGGAAAAGCCACGTAAATGTGCGCTTATAAAGTGTGTGTGAGTTAATGGATCACACGTAAAATGGCATATATGTAACCCTGCAGTGAACAAACAAAATGTGTAGATTACGTTTCAAAAATAGTACAATTAATTAATGTATTACATAATTCAAGTATGAAAATATAAACAGTATAAACACTACTAACCCTAAGAATTCAGAAGAAACTTAAAATCATGGCTGTTCTCTGTAAAAGCTGCAGTGAGGCGTTAGGTGTCCATTGCAATGTGTTGTGGTGTGTGTTTGACAAGACCAGAGTAGATGACCCTGGCACAAAGCCCCCTTAGGCACAAGGCTCAATTGGGAGCAGTTGGTCCAATTGGTCCCTGACTGTCTGATTAAGAACATAATAAGAGCCCTGCAGGATCAGGCCAATCTAGTCCAGCTTCCTGCATCTCACAATGGCCCACCGGATGCCCCAGGGAGCTCACAAGACAACCAGAGACCTGCATCCTGGTGCCCTCCCCTGCATCTGGCATTCTGAGGCAGCCTGCTTCTAAAACCAGGAGGTTGCACAGACCCATCACAGTTTGTAATCTGTGATGGACAGAAATCTGTCCAATCTCCTTTGCAAGGCATCTCGACCAGGCGCCATCACCACATCCTGTGGTAAGGAGTCCCACAGACTAATTGGCAACCAAGGCCCTGATTGGCCACTTTATTAATCTGTGGGTTAGCTCTGCATCTTTTATTCATGGTCAGTTCAGGACATGCTGGACGGAGAATCCAAAGGGACCCACACCTTGCCCTCTAGTGAGTGAGGGGGGAGCACAGTCAAGCGGGAAGTTTTCTGACACCAGTCCCACTGAAACAATCAGGAGTCAGGCATTCCCAAGACCGGAACGTCACTTCCTCTTGTCTGGTACCATGTTGAGCCACCAGCCACCTGTCATTCTGTGGCTCCCACCCTCCTCTCCTCTCCTCCACACTTCCTCTTCCGCTTGTTCCTAGTTTTGTTTTCAAATTGAGGCAGGTGGGAGGAAGAACAAGGCTGAGAAAGAGGCTTGCGTAGCAGAACTCCCCTCTTGGCTCCAGTTAGCCTCCCTCCCTCCCTCCCTCCCTCCATCGCTCCAAAATCCTTTGTTTCGAGATCAGTTCCCTGCCATCCTAAGGACCCCTTGCCTGGATCTGCGGAAAGGAGCTCAGCCAACACAGAAAAACACATCTCTGGATTGTCCTCATCCAAGGCCTGTGGCAAAACTTCAGCTGCTGTTCTTGGCAAGTGGTTGGAGCCTGCAGTGCGGGAATGCAGAGCGAGATGAAAATCTGCCCATCCTTTTCCCCCCTCTCTGAGTGCTTCATGCTGATCAATTAACATCCTTCCTTTCTTGTTTTCCTGTCCTCTTGGGGTTGGACAGAAGGCTACCTTACAGCGCTGTGGGTCGCAGGCTCTTGTGCCAAGGCAGTGGCGTCACTAGGGGGTGCAGGGAGTGCGGACCACACCAGGTGACGCACACTGGGAGGTGACACTTTAAAATTGTGGTGGTTGGAAGTAACCCCATCATGTTATATACCATTGGGTACAGAATTTCCAGCAGAATGCAATGCAAAAAACCAGAGTGAAATATCTCCTTTCTATCAAAAGTTATGGACAAAAAACCAGAGAACAAAAATGCATGGAGCCCTATGGAAAGTGAAACCAAGCTGTATCACGCGTTTACTCGCTATAGGCGAATGTGCCTTAGTCTGTTGGAAAGCGCAGGCTGAGAGGAATCCAACAACATCAGAATGGTCCTGATCCAATGAATGTAGCCAAAAAAAAAAACACCTGAGAAGAAGGTCCCTCCCTCCAAGCTGGCAAATGTATTGAGCCCTATGGGAAGCGAAACTAAGCCACATGGTTGTGTTTACTTGCGAGTAAGCAAATGTGCCTTGGCTCCTGGGCAGGTCAGGTAAAATGAAATGTGAGGCCACCAGAATGGTCCTGATTTGATGCAACTGGGGCTCAACAAATGCTCCAGAAAGCTCCCCCCCCCCCCCCATAAAAAGAATGAAACAGAGGCTTGACAGGGTAAGGTGAAACTTTTTCTGTTTTAGGCGGCAGTCCTATCCACACTTTGCTGGGAGTAAGCCCCACTGACTATAATGGGACTTACTTCTGAGTAGACAGGCATAGGATTGAGCTCTCAGACTTGTAAAGCCAGGTGGGTCCTGCTATAAGAACTTAAATTGAACTGGGCACTGGGTAGGGGTAAATTGAACTTACCCCTGCTAATTGGGTAAGAGGCACTTTTTCAAGTGGGTGCTCCTTTTTTTAGCAGGGGGAGAGTAACTGGCCCACCTCCCCCCAGCAGTGTCTGTTCTAGTGGCTGTCTGCTGGTATTCATTTGCATCTTTTTAGATTGTGAGCCCTTTTGGGACAGGGAGCCATTTAGTTATTTGATTTTTCTCTGTAAACCGCTTTGTGAACTTTTAGTTGAAAAGCGGTATATAAATACTGTTAATAGGGGTGAAAATCTTACTGATTCTTTTTAGGGGAGGGGTGTTATTGCAGGCAGGCTACAGAGAAAATTCACTTGGCTGGCTTCCCCTTATTTGTTTTACTTTAATTATTTATAATTATTTATTTTAATTTGCTTTATGATGGGTCCTGGACAGATTGTCATTCTAAAAAGTGGGTCCCAATGCTAAAAGTTTGAGAACTGCTCCAATAAGGTGTTAGTAGGTTGACACCCTGGGGGGAGGTGACACCACTAGTGACCAAAATCACTAAAATCACAGTTTGCAAAAATAATACCATCATGTTATATATCAATCAATGCGTAATTTCATGCAGAATGCAATGAAACAAACTGCGTTGAAATACCTTTATTCTATCAAAAGGTACAGCCAAAAAACAAGTAGGGGTGGGGCGAAGGTAGATCACCATGGCCACCACCTGGAGTGCTGCCCCGCCCACTGCATGGGGGTGACATGCTGGCTTCCTGCATGACGTGAGGCCTCCTAGGGTGACGTGAACCTTAGTGATGCCAGTGAATGGGGCTTACTCTCAGGAAAGTTGTATTGGAATTGCGGAAGATATTACCGAGGAGGTAGGGTGTGGTGTCCACAGTGCCCCTTGCTCTGAGTAAATGCAGGATTAAAGCGCAGGTGGTAGCTGGAGGTGTGCTGCACAGCTGCAGCCACTAGAGCATAAGGAGATCCCTCAGGTATATAGGGAGCACCTGAGGCAGAAAGGTTTTGGGTGGGGTTTAAAGGAGTGCAGGTTGGAGAGGAGACTGACTGACTTGGTTTATGGAATTGGAAATCAGACTGTGGATTGTTACTGGACTTTGGCTTTGGACTTTGATTTGGATACCCTGACGGATTGGACTGACCTACCTGGAACCTGACTTTGGATTGTAACTTGGCTTATTGGCAACTCTGATGATTGGACTGGTTTACAAGGCCCAGTGGATTGGGATTTGGCAAAACAAAAGTGTGGGTAGGATTGCAGTCTGTGAGCCCAATCCTATGCATGTCTACTCAGAAGTAAGTCCCACATTGCCTGGCCTGACCAACAGCCAAGGTATGTCTGCATACTTGTGAGGCAACGCGACTTGAGGCTTGCCTGGCTCACTTGCCTGGCGACTTGAGGCTTGCCTCATGAGGCTGCCTGTCTTTCCATAGGGCTCAATAGACTGCAGCTGGGAGGGACCTCCTTCTCCCTTTTGTGTTTCTGGGGGCTGCATTCATTGGATCAGGACCATTCTGACCTCCTTGGAGTCCTCTCAGCTGCCCTTTCTGACGGACTACTCCTGAGTAAATGTGGCCACGTGGCTTCGTTTGGAGCTCAGGCTCAGACTGGCAGCTGGGAGGGATGGGACCTTCTCGGGTGTTTTTTGGAGGCTGCATTCATTGGATTGGGACCATTCTGGTGTTGTTGGATTCCTCTTAGCCTGCTCTTCCCGAAGGACTATGGCTATTATGGCTGCTTGCAAGTAAACGCGCAGTACAGCTCACTTTCACTTTCCATAGGGCTCCATGCATTTTTTCTTTCCAGTGTTTTGGCCATAACTTTTGAACGAAAGGAGCGATTTCAATTCCGATTTTTGCACTGTACTCCACTAACCATTCCACATCCAATGGTGTCTGGCATGATGTGGTAGCTCCTAAGACCACAAAGTTAGCGCATCACCCCGTGTGGCCCGCACCCCCCTAGCAACGCCAGTGAAGTCAAACGCACCAGCCTTGGACAACAGGCAGGATATCAGGCTGCAGAGCCAACTACATAAAACCCATAAAAATCAGAAGCATCCCTTCTGATAATGTTCTAATACATGTGCTAAACACTAAAGACTCTGAAAACACTACAGGACACCAGGCCTCACAGCTGAACTGTAGATTGGTGCTTATTCTTAATTGTATCATTAACTAAACAGCAGTAAGTGGGTGGGAAAAAATCTCCTAGCAAGAGATTAATCAGATCAATAGAGCAGCTCAGGTTGTAGTGGTTATCTACACAGGCGCTAGCCTTAGTATGTTCTTATGTTCAAAGCACACTTTGCACATGCGCAGAGCAAACTTGCGCAGCCTTGGCGACATGCTGAGTCTGAGGCTCTGTGGCCTGTCAACAAGGCGATGTTATAAAGAATCATATCTAGGAATGTGATTGTGGTTAAGCTAGAAAGCCGGCTGGTTACAGCCAGTGTGAATCACAGCTTCCTCTTGGAAATTTCCCTATTACGCAGACTATTGACTCATGGTTTAGTATTGCAAACAAGATAAGAGAATGGAAAACCCCAACCTGTTGTATATTGTTTGAGAGGGAATAAAAGCCAGAGAAGGGTGAATCCCAGATGGGCTTTCCTTCTGCATCTCGCTTCTATACATGTCTGTTGTTGTATTCATTGCTATAACTCTTTGCTGCCTTGAGATCTAACTTTCAAACCCTCAGAGTGCTTCTGCTTTTAGCACTCTCCCATCAGGCCACAAGATATAGTCTTGTGTGTCTCCCACCAAGCACCAAGGCCCTCAAAAGCCTTGGGTGCTCCCCAGAGCAGCATCTTGCGCTGCTACACAGGTTCCACAGCACTTTAACTGAGATCACGGTGTTGTGCAGCAAGCTTTGCATTGATCCAGCTCACTTAGACACCAATCCTATGCATGTCTACTCAGAAGTAAGTCCCATTGTGTTCAACGGAGCTTACTCCCAGGAAAGTGAGCATAAGATTGCAGTCTTGGGCTTCAGTCCTAGGTACACTTCCCTGGGGGTGAGTTCCATTGAATACAACGAGTCTTACCTTCTGAATTGACATGTACAGAATGGTGCAGGTTCCGGCAGGTGCTTCCTGGGTCTGAAAAGAAGAGTGGGAAGAGGGGTGGAGGGTGACAGGGAGGAAACTGGATCATAATGTTACTGCAGTTCCTGAGCACAACTCAGGCAGTCTCCAGTCCCAGCCTCACTGCAGCTCTGGGCTGCCTGTCTTCAGGCAAGCCTTTGTGCTCTCACTCCTGCCCTCTCCAGGGACACAATGATCCTGGCCTCCCTGTTACCAAAAGGGCTGTTTTGTTTAGGGGGAATTATTACACTACCCTTTTTGGAACCTCAGGATCACAGGCTGGATAACAAGACAGTGTAATGCAGAGAAATTCCCTTTAGCTTAAAAAGGAGACTGAGAGAAAGATAACTTTCACTAAAAGATTATAGTTTTATTCCAGAAGCACAAAGGTAAATATAATGCACATGGAAAAATGGTAAGTATATGTTTCTTGATTCTAGTATTTGAATCCAGTGTACCTAGCTTTCATGGTGGTTGCGTGTGGATAGTATTTGGTGCGTCCGAGGAAATTAGAAAAATGGGAGGTTGTAGGGAAGGATTTTAGGGATCCCAGGTCTGCCAAACCCAGTTGCTGACTAAAGATGGGGAGAGAAGGGGAGAAAAAAGGGGGGAAGAATGGAAAGAGTTCCAGATGCGAGATAGTTACCTGTCTTGTAGAGCAGTTGGATGGGGGGGAAGAGTCTTGGGGGAGGACGCTCTGACACAACACAGCGTTTTGGTCCTTGGAGGGGGAGCAGAGAGAGAGAGCATGTGGGGCAGCCCTCTCTTAAAAAAAGGGTTTTTGCTGACCTGGATGTGCTTGCTTACTAACACACAGTGGGGTACTTGGAATATGTAAAACAATGGAAGGATTATATTATCAGCAAAATTCAATAGGGTCAAATGACTGTCTTCCTAGCTGGGGGAACTTACACAATACAGTAACCCAGGAAAGCAGTTCAAATTTGCATAGAGTACTTAAGCAGTGATTGAGTTAAAACAATACAATGAATACAGTAATGTAGGAGACACTTAAACAATGATTTACTATGCCAGACTTCTTCCTAGAGAGGTGGAGGTTGGGTAGCTTGTGACTCGACCTGAATTTGGCCTGTGTGAGAAGTTTAAGCCTGCATATTTTAGTCCATAGTAACATATCCAGATATAAAATCACAACTAAAAGGAAAAAAGGGGATTTTTCACATAACATACCATGCAGGTCTGCTGTAAGTACCTTTGAGCCAATGGATATGAAATGTATACAATGGGGAGCATTTCAAAGCTGGGACTGAAAACCAAAGGGGGGGGCCCACCAACAGCCCTGTGGCTGTGAAGGGGTTAACACCTTGCACTCCTCCGCTCTTGCTCTTGGTCTGCTCCAACCTGCTGGTAACTGCTGCAAGAAGTCGGATTTCCCCCATTACTCAGAGGACAAGTGAAGCAGAAGAGAAAATTGAGCAGGGCTTCAAGAATGCTCTGCCCTGAGCCCTGATTTCCATGCTAGTGTACTCATCCCTGAAACATGTGCCATAAAAAGTGAGCATCTGTGAGCATGTGCAGAGTGTGTTTTCTTAGGCATGTGTTCCATCTTAGGAAGGATTACCACCCCCAAAATTTCATGCATCTGGGGGGGGGGGAAGGATGTGGCTTTCTGGACACAGGCCAAGAGTCCAGCACTTCTGGCTGCCCAGGCCATGATACAGCAGCGCAAAAATGGCCATCGCTGTGTCCTGCATGGGCAAAGATGCAGTTGGAGGTCTCCTTGAGGTAAGGGAACAAAAGTTCCCTTACCCTGTATCGAGTCCCAGCAGTCTCTATGCGTCTACTCACTCAGTAGCTGGTGCAGAATCTAGTAGCCCCAATTTGGGCTTTCAGGGCAGGGTTAGGATGCAATGGAGGCCTCCTCCACAGTTCCCGCTCCCCTTCCGGGCCTGAACCACTCTCCTTGCTGCCCTGTCCTGCAACACCCCTTCACCCAGTGGTGGGATTCAAATAAATTAACAACAGGTTCTATGTCCTAATGACAATGTCCAGTCCCCCCAGTATCCCCCATCAGGTGTCCAGTAGCCCCCCCCTAGTATTCCCATCAATTATCCAGACACCCATGGGTGCACGTGGGACGGGGTAAGGGCTGCTTAGGGGAGGGGGGGTCAGGGTTGCATGGCAGAGGGGGTCAGGGCTGCATGGGGGTCAGGGCTGCTTGTGGGAAGGGGGGTCAGGATTGCATGGGAGAGGTGGTCAGGGCTACTTGTGGGAAGGGGGGTCAGGGCTGCTTGGGGGTCAGGGCTCCACAGGGGTCAAGGTTGCATGGGAGAGAGGGTCAGGGCTTCATGGGGTCAGGGCAGCTTGTGGGAAGGGGAGTCACAAGTACCACCAGAAAGTACCACTCAAGGTACCTGAACAATTGGTTGAGAAACAGTGTCCTAGTCACTGGTCTCGATGCCAGGCAGTCGATGTCAGGAGGTCCCACAAGTACCACTCAAATACCACTGGTGGTACCCGTACCACTGGTTGACAAACAATGTACGAGTGTAGATATGATAGTTTCACCCTCTTACATTTCACTGCAGATACAATATTAATTAACCCATTTTTGCCTAGCCTACAGGTGTACACATTTGTTCCCTGTTGCAAATATGCAACATTGGGCAGAAATGGTGTAACTACTCAAAACATTGTCCTCCAATTAGGATGAACAGGACTCCTGAGGACTGAGCTGGGATGAAACCAACTTCGTCTGTAAAAGTTATTATGCTGTAAAGAGGCATGACGCTACTCACGTGGTTAATCTGAGGGTTGCTTCACATGGAGTTGTCTATATATATAGTTAAAATCAGAATACAAATGCCCCTTTAATCACAGATTAAGGGACACCCCAGATTTAAAAAAAAATGAGGAAAAATACTGTTCCTACCACCAGATGCATAAAAATATAATTAACACCCTGAGGAAACTCTGAGTATAATTCAAGGGTGCTCAAAGGAGCCAATCCCCTTCTGCATTTCATTAACAAAACTCTCCCCCACAGCTATTGCTGGAGCAGGAAGATGCCTGCAATAGTGACCATGACAGAAACAGGACTGGGGTGTGTGTGTGGGTCAGTCACCTAGAGTGAGGCACAAGAAGCAGCCTCCCTCCCACTGCTCAGCCCTTCTGCAAATCAATGGGGAGGGGTTTAAATGGGGCTAATGGAGCCCACCCCAAGAGCTGACAGGAGCAGGAGTGGGGGAGGAAGCCCAAGAGGAGCCTGTGGGTGCTGCTCCCTGCCTACTGCAGAAGAAGTAGCAACAAGTGGGGACTCTGCTCCTCTCCTCAGTGCAGCCCTAGTGAGGAGGAGGAGGAGGAGGAGGAAGGCGGCTGAGGGTTTCCCTCGCTCAGTTTTGAACTAACTGCCCTTCCCAACTGCAGTGGCTTCCCCTCCTCCTTCTCAGAAGTCAGTCCCCTGCTAGTCCATGGGGCTTACTCCCAGGGAAGTGCGGGCAGGATTGCAGCCTCACAGCACCAGCCTATGGGAGTCTCCTCAGAAGTCAGTCCCCTTCTAGTCAATGGGGCTTACTCCCAGGGAAGTGTGGACAGGATTGCAGCCTCACAGCACTACATGTAGATAATGTAGATAACTACATTAGGTAATGGTTCTGCAGAACCTGTGGGAACAGGCTGAATCCCACCACCCCATTCTGCCCTCCTCCACCTCCCTACCTCTGGCATTGACTTTTGCACAGTCAAAACATGCCTTTTAGCACATCTGTGACTGTATGAGTGTGCCTGTCCCACCAGCAGGAGCCAGTTTAGGATTGAGGTACCCTAATCAAGAATCAATCAATCTTTTATAACCATTTTCTTCAGCTTGTCCTCAAACCCCAGCTGGGAACATGGGACCCACCTTAAGGAGCCAGCAAATGGGTGAGTGAAGCAGTGGTGTCACTAGGGGGTGCGGATTGCACTACGTGATGCCCTGGGGGGGGGGTGTGACACCACTACTGGCCAAAATTTTGAACACCTTGGTATTTGTGAATAATACTATCATGTTAAATAGTACCATTCCATTGGTAATTTAATGCAGAATGCAATAAAACAACCCACACTGAAATATCTGTATTCTAGCAAGGGTTATTACAAAACAACAAGAAAAGGAAAACACAACTGCCTTCTGTCACAAGAAGTGTGAACCTTAACTCAGAACTGAACAATGGGACTGATTGTTCTGCCAATGAGGTGTTATTATGACACAGCAGGGAACCAATCAGGTGTCAGTATGAGTCAGCTCTCATTTCCATGCATCAGAGCTAATACTGGAACTTGATTCAGTTGTGTGAGAGTCATCAAGTTGGCCACAGGTTTTTTGTTGGTTACTGATTTGTTGGGTGACCTGGACTGTGATATATTAAAACAAATAAATACAGTGAATGGGGGGTCACACGAACCTTAATGATGCCGCTGCCCGAACGGCCCCTCCTGACCGAGGAGTTAAGTCAGATAGAGGTTAAAAGAGAAGATGTTTCAGACCTCATTGATAAATTAAAGATCAATAAGTCACCGGGCCCTGATGGCATCCACCCAAGAGTTATTAAGGAATTGAAGAATGAAGTTGCAGATCTCTTGACTAAGGTATGCAACTTGTCCCTCAAAACGGCCATGGTGCCAGAAGATTGGAGGATAGCAAATGTCACGCCTATTTTTAAAAAGGGAAAGAGGGGGGACCCAGGAAACTATAGGCCGGTCAGCCTAACATCCATACCGGGTAAGATGGTGGAATGCCTCATCAAAGATAGGATCTCAGAACACATAGACGAACAGGCCTTGCTGAGGGAGAGTCAGCATGGCTTCTGTAAGGGTAAGTCTTGCCTCACCAACCTTATAGAATTCTTTGAAAAGGTCAACAGGCATGTGGATGCGGGAGAACCCGTGGACATTATATATCTGGACTTTCAGAAGGCGTTTGACACGGTCCCTCACCAAAGGCTACTGAAAAAACTCCACAGTCAGGGAATTAGAGGACAGGTCCTCTCATGGATTGAGAACTGGTTGGAGGCCAGGAAGCAGAGAGTGGGTGTCAATGGGCAATTTTCACAATGGAGAGAGGTGAAAAGCGGTGTGCCCCAAGGATCTGTCCTGGGACCGGTGCTTTTCAACCTCTTCATAAATGACCTGGAGACAGGGTTGAGCAGTGAAGTGGCTAAGTTTGCAGATGACACCAAACTTTTCCGAGTGGTAAAGACCAGAAGTGATTGTGAGGAGCTCCAGAAGGATCTCTCCAAACTGGCAGAATGGGCAGCAAAATGGCAGATGCGCTTCAATGTCAGTAAGTGTAAAGTCATGCACATTGGGGCAAAAAATCAAAACTTTAGATATAGGCTGATGGGTTCTGAGCTGTCTGTGACAGATCAGGAGAGAGATCTTGGGGTGGTGGTGGACAGGTCGATGAAAGTGTCGACCCAATGTGCGGCAGCAGTGAAGAAGGCCAATTCTATGCTTGGGATCATTAGGAAGGGTATTGAGAACAAAACGGTTAGTATTATAATGCCGTTGTACAAATCTATGGTAAGGCCACACCTGGAGTATTGTGTCCAGTTCTGGTCGCCGCATCTCAAAAAGACATAGTGGAAATGGAAAAGGTGCAAAAGAGAGCGACTAAGATGATTACGGGGCTGGGGCACCTTCCTTATGAGGAAAGGCTACGGCGTTTGGGCCTCTTCAGCCTAGAAAAGAGACGCTTGAGGGGGGACATGATTGAGACATACAAAATTATGCAGGGGATGGACAGAGTGGATAGGGAGATGCTCTTTACACTCTCACATAACACCAGAACCAGGGGACATCCACTAAAATTGAGTGTTGGGCGGGTTAGGACAGACAAAAGAAAATATTTCTTTACTCAGCGGGTGGTTGGTCTGTGGAACTCCTTGCCACAGGATGTGGTGCTGGCGTCTAGCCTAGACGCCTTTAAAAGGGGATTGGACGAGTTTCTGGAGGAAAAATCCATTATGGGGTACAAGCCATGATGTGTATGCGCAACCTCCTGATTTTAGGAATGGGTTAAGTCAGAATGCCAGATGTAGGGGAGGGCACCAGGATGAGGTCTCTTGTTATCTGGTGTGCTCCCTGGGGCATTTGGTGGGCCGCTGTGAGATACAGGAAGCTGGACTAGATGGGCCTATGGCCTGATCCAGTGGGGCTGTTCTTATGTTCTTATGTTCTTATGATGCCCCTGCATCATCATTATTTATTTATTTAGCATATAGAATAGAATAGAAAATTTATTTGTCGTTGTACCCGTATACACAAGTACAACGAAATTAGGTGCTTTCGCAAGGTAAAACAAGACAAGACCCACACAAAACAACAAGACAACAAAGTCAGGCAGACTACATATACAATCACCACATTGCTAAAACTCTGTTCAACATATCACTGTACCCCTACATTTAATCTAGACACTGCACTGGGATAGAAACTGTTCTTCAATCTACTCGTTCTTGTTCTTATCACCTTATATCTTCTTCCTGATGGTAATAGTTCAAAAAACTGATAACCAGGATGCGAGGGATCTCTCAGAATTTTTAAGGTTTTCGACATACACCTTGTACTGTAAAGCTCCTCCAAAGAAGGGAGGGAACAGCCAATAATCCTCTGGCAGTGTTGATAACCCTCTGGAGCGCTTTTCTCTCCACCACTGCACAACTCGCAAACCAAACACCGTGACAATAAGATAGAATGCTCTCTATGCAGCTGTGATAAAAAATTACCAACAATGTCTGAGTCAGTTTTTGTCTGCTGAGGAGTCTCAAAAAGTACAATCGTTGTTGGGCCTTCTTGACCAGAGCCGCAGTGATTGCACTCCATGTCAAATCCTTCTTCAGGATGATCCCCTGAAACTTAACCTCATCCACCTGCTCTACACAAACACCCTCAATAAACAAGGGCTGAATGTCAGATTTTCTTTTCCAATAGTCCACAATAAACTCCTTAGTCTTATTGATGTTAAAAATAAGGTTATTGTATTTGCACCATAAAGACAACCGTTGTACCTCTTCACGATATACAGACTCATCATCTTCAGAGATGAGCCCCACTAACGTGGTGTCACCCGCAAATTTAATGATCTTATTGCTGGGATAAATATTGGTGCAATCTGAAGTATAGATGGTAAACAGTAGTGGACTCAACACACAGCGCTGTGGAGTACCCGTATTGAGAGTCCTGGCAGAAGAAACAAAGTCCCTTAATCTCACCCTCTGAGGGCGATTTGAAAGAAAATCCAAGATCCACATACAGATTGGATCTGGAAACCCAAGATCTTTTAGATATCAGTTTGTACTGTATAATTGTATTAAATGCAGAGCTAAAATCCACAAAGAGCATTCTTACATAGATCCCCCGCTGCTCTAAATGAGTTAAAGCAGTGTGTAAGACGGTGTTTATAGCATCTTCTGTTAATCTATTTGCCCTATATGCAAACTGATATCAATCAAATGAATCTGGAAGACAGGAGATGATGTACTGTCGAACTAATTGTTCAAAACACTTCATAATAATAGAAGTGAGTTCCACTGCTCTAATCATTAAGGCTACTTATAAAGGACTTCTTTGGCAATGGAACAAAGGTAGAAGCTTTCAGACACGATGGACAATGGCTTGGGATAGAGACCGATTAAAAATCTTAGTCAAAACCCCAGCCAATTGGTCTGCAAAGTCTTTTACCACCTGGCCAGAAATGCCATCAGGTCCTGCAGCCTTCCTTGAATTTACCACTTTCAGTGTCTTCCTCATATCATGCTCTGAGTTAATAACCGCGGTGTGGCAACTTCAGTTTGATTTAACTCAAACCGGGCAAAAAGGTTATTCAGCTCCTCCGCCATGTATGGCATATAATACATGACAATTAACCTAGATGAAATTTCAATGTCCAGTTCGTCCAGCCATTCAGAGGAAAAGAGGAAAAGACAGAGAAAAAGTCAGGCCACGGGCCCGGATACACCCTCAGTTTGCAGCCAGACACAATGTGGTATAATGTTTGGTGGGGAAACCTGCCATCACACTGCATTGAGGCAGTGTGTATGATATTGTCACTGATTCTGTATGGTCTGGTATGGGCAGAGGTCCATTGCGGGGTGATGCAATGAGCTCTCGGACTGAGTGATGCGAATCCTAATGCAGCCTCTGGAGTAAAGACTGGGCGGCTTGGCCAAAGCAACCTTCCCTAGCAGAAGTCTCCAGCAAGATTTCTTTCCCCAGGCCCTGCCTCTTGATGTCCCAACTCCACATTCCACCCACAGCTGGAGGAAAAAAGGTTGGTGCCTGATTTTCCACTCTGCCCTACCTGCTGGTCCACAGAGCATGAGCTCAGCTCATTGCACATGAGCGGGGGAGTGCGCAGGGCCCACCAATTACGTACAGCCAGTGCAAGGTCACTTCTTGGACCCTTGTGATGCATTCCGGTCAGCAATCTCATCCTCTGAACACTTTGAAAAAGTGTCTGGTATCTTCTCCAGCCCAGAGATTGGGCACCTGAACTTTGCCCATTCCTGGGGGGCAAATCATCAACCAGCCACACACCCAGGCTTTCCAAGTTGGACTCTTTGGCCAGATTTTCTTCCTTACCCCTTGGCCAGGGGTGGATCCACCAGCTATTTTTTTTTATGGGTCACTGATTCCGGGAGTTGGAGCAATGACTGGACTCCAGGGACTCTCCAGCCCAGGGACTCTCAAGGCCCAGTCTTGGAACCGCACAGACTCATCTACCAGGGTTCTCTTGAAGTATAAATAGTGTCCAGCCTACAGAAAAGATGTCAGCTCCAGTTTTTAGGGGCCCTGTGAGCCAGGCAGGTCCATCCATGAGGCCAACTGAGATGATTGTGGATTGGCGAGGGAACACCCCCCTCACCTATCCACTCCCCTCCACCTCTCATCCCTTGGATTGGAAAATGGATGAATGGAGTTGGAAGGAAGAGTGTGACAAGCTAGAGTAGGGGTGTCAAACATAAGGCCCACAGGCCAGGGCTCTGGGGGCCACACCCAGGTCTCTCCCAGCACCACCATCAACCGCTCTCAGCTGCACAGAGGTGTGACTGCTGAAAGGGCAACCTGCAAGATAACGGGCTCTCCTATCCCTTGGAAATAGGATCAAGTTTTGCTAATTTCTCTATTCTGAGCTTTGGAGCTGATGAGTTCCTAAGTGAGAAAAGAAGTGCCTATTTCTGGTCATGACCTGCTTAATGACGTCACTTCTTAACGGCATCACTTCTGGCCCTCAGCAGGCATCATAAATGCTATTCAACCCGCAGGTTTGACACCCCTGGGTGAGAGCATCAAGACAGGAGAGCAACAGGCATTTCGAATGCAGGGAGCCAGAGAAATGGTGGAGGGCATATTTGGCCAGCCATCTCAAGCACAGGGAGGTCTTGGGCTGGCCTCTGTCACTGGGCGTGCGCGCGCGCACACACACACACACACACACACACACACACACACACACAAATCTATACAAATAAAATTTTAATTTTTCCATTTACTTTGTCCAATCTGTTATTGGAATAGCAAACTTCCTTGAGGGGAGGGGGCGTCTTCGGCTTGACATCACCTGGTCCTGGTCATCAAATCATCCTGCTAACCTTGTGCAGTAAGAAAACCAGGTCCAAAGTTCCAGTTGGTTTGCCCCTTTCCCAATATCACAACCATCTTTCATCTTGCCCCGTCCGTCTTGCCCCCTCCTCCCACTCACTCAAAGGGCAGGGCTTTTAGGTAAACATTTAACCAGTATGAAGTTTTATATAAAGTGCTACCAAGCCTGCCTGGCAGGCTTTCAAGCCCTGTTGATTGGCCAAGGCACAGAGGGCATCTTCTCATCAGTTTGGGCTCGAAGGTCTCCCACTTTTTGGGAACGGCCGAAAGCAGGCAGGAGCAAGGAACGGAACTGATGAAGAGAGGTGAGGGAGGCGGCAGAAGGTCCTTGCTATCACCTCCCAGCCAGCCCAAATAGGTCCTGCTGCTGCCACCACAATATCCAGTCTCCAGCTGGCGTGTCCAAGTCCAAATTGTGCCAGGATCTCTTCGGACTCCCCCTCCTCTTCGCTTGCTAACTCAGCTCCGTGGACCAGCCACCACCATGACTTTTGCTGACATTCTGGACAACTTAGGGGGCATGGGCCATTTTCAGAGGCTGACAGTCGCCTTCCTGGCTCTCCCCCTCATGATGATGGCCAGTCACAACCTTGTGCAGAACTTCACAGCTGGCGTCCCCGGGCATCACTGCAAAATCCACATCACGGCCAACTCAACCCTCCGCCAGGCCAACAGCACCAAGGAGATGGATGCCGCCAGCCTCCTGCGGATCTCCATCCCCCTGGACCAGAATCAGCAAGCAGACAGATGCCGGCGGTTTGTGGCCACGCAGTGGCGGCTCCTTGACCCGAATGCTAGCGCCATCAACGAGACCACCAGAGCAGACACGGAGCCATGTACTGACGGGTGGGCGTATGACAGGAGCGTCTTCACCAACACTATTGTCAGTGAGGTGAGCCAGAAGAGTTTCTGGGCTTTGAGAGGTGGGTCAAGACCCAGATGTGGGTCTGCTGTGGGTCTTGGTGGGGCTGCCACAGCACTCACTTTTCTTGGGGACTGCGCCTGACACCGTTTGAGCAGCACCCAGGACAAGTAGTTGGAGATGAAGGGAATCTCATTGGAGCTCCATGTTGCAGGAGTTGGGGGGTCATTTATCTGTAGGGCCATTGGGGAATGTGAGCCCCCACTGACAGTGGTGCGCTTTGTCAGTTGTCCAAAAACTGATGGTGTGGCCTTGACAATTTTAGCACTTTGTCAGTGTGCAGTGAGATGAAAAAGCTTGCAATTTGCTGCACTGGAGACTTCAACATTAGAGGGGCTGTTTTGACCAAGCCCCCCCCCCAGTCTTCCATGGGCCCCTCAGTCTCCCACCTGCCTGCAGCCCCCACCTTGGCTCACCCTGCTTCCTCATGCTCTCCCTTGGCCTTTCCAAATAAATCATGTGTCACCATGTTGCTCTTCACCTTCCTCTCCTCCTGACCTGTGCTAGGGGTAAAAGACAGAGTCTCTGCGCACCCTCAGTGGCTCAGTGGGGAGAGGAAGAGGAACTGGGGCCACTCGCTTGCCCAGCTTTCTGGCCAGCTGGGCTCTCAAAACTGGGCCCATGTTGCAGTGCGGGCCTTTGAAGTGTGCCCAGCTCTCAACCAGCTTCAGACCCCTCTTTGAAAGTATCCTGGGTGGAGGCTGGTCTCACTCAGAGGAAATTTTGGTAGGCATAGCTTTTCTCCCCCCTTTGCAGGAGAAGTGGCATCTACCAAAATTACCTCCACCATGCAGCTGTGACCGGTTGTAGCGGCTGGTGGCCATTCAAAGGGGACTATGGCAGGGGGTGGGTTTGCGGTCTGTGCGTGATGTCCACGTGGCAGCCCTCTGGGAGCTGAAACAAAGCTGGAAATGCAGTAATTAATGGGATTGCCACATTTCAAGTCAGCCCGGCAATGTTTCCAACTGCATGTCAGCCCCAACTATCTCTGCCAGAAACAAGCATGTGATGGCCCCCAGATGCACTGACATAGCCGGGGGGGTCTAGGGGGCAAACACCCTGGGGCGCCATGCCTGTGGGGGTGCTGCCGCCTTCCTTGGCCCCACCACCTTCCTTTCCCTGCCCTGCCCTGGGGGCTTTGAAGGGCCGGAGGAGGCCATGTGCAACCTCCATGGTCTTCCAAAAGCCTTCTGAGCTCTAAAGCTCATTTCCGGTTTCCGGGTGAAAACCAGAAGTGGCATTTAAAGACCTTCTGGAGGCCTCAGGTGGCCTTCAGAGGGCAGGAGGAGGCTGTATGTGGTCCCCTCTGGCCTTAGAAGGCCCCCAGTGGGGGGGGGATGACAGCATTCTGCAGTCATGGCCCTGGGTGGCAGCCAGGATCGCCACTGTCCAGATGAACCAAACTGCATGAATCTAGGAGGAACTCAGGCTGGGAGACTGTGAGCTTCTTCAACTTGCCATCATCTAAACATTGCATGTGCCAGGAGGTAATTTCTGGCACAAGAGGTCCTGAGCTTCAGGGGCTGAACCCCATCCTAGGAATGTAGGGAGCTTGTTATAGTGCTGGTTACTTCGGAGGAGCAACATGCAAATTGCTCTCTGCACATGGTCAAAGAACTTTTGCTTTTATTTCATGTTGTTCCAAGTTCTGCTTGCTCAGTGATGAGAAGATGGCACTCTGCCAGGGCTGACCCAAAACTCCTGGCACCAAAAGTGGTGTGCCATGTGTTGTCTCCCCTTACCTAGTGGAACAGCAGCTGCCTCTCCCGCTCCTCACCACTCTAGCCCACCTCTCTCCTCTCCTTCACACTTCATCCCCTTTTCCTTTTCAAATCCAGGTAACTAGGAGGGGGAGGAGTGGAGGAGCCAGATTGGGGGGGCACCCCCCATGGATGGGCTGTCTCCGTCTTTTGTGCCGCTTTCTCCTCTGAGAGGTCAAATTAGGGCGGCCCACTCTCCAGGATGGTCCTGGAAGTTCCAGGAATCTGCATCCAGCTCAAGGTGATAACTGAAAACACTCCCAGAGGTTTGAAGAGGAATTTCCAATACTACAGCATTATAGCAGATCTCCAGGAATAGTTTACTAGACTATGAAAGACTGAGGCTGCCCTGGGACCGTTCTCTTAAGCGCACTGACCTGATGCCTGCACATAGAAGCAGAGACTGTGAGAGTTGGAAGGGACTCTAGAGGGCATCTAGTCCAGCCCCCGATCAGTACAGGCAGGTGTGACAGCCCCTGCTTGGAAACCTCCACGGAAGGAGCGCTCACCACTTGCCAGGCAGCTCCGACAGTCTCGAAATCCGTGCTCTGACCCAGTCTCCCTTTCCCCCTCTTTCCGGCAGTGGGATCTGGTTTGCGAGTCCCGGACTCTGAGGCAGATGGCTCAGTCCCTCTACATGGCTGGAGTGCTGATTGGATCTGTGCTGTTCGGGAGCCTCTCAGACAGGTGAGCTGCCAAAGACAGAGCTGCTGTCTGGCGAGGAGAGCCAGGGCTCACGTTTTCGGCCTGACACATGTTTTGGAGGCCCCTCTGCTGCCTCCCCTCCATCCAGAATCTTGTATGTGCCGGTCCTGGAAGGGGAGGAAGAGGAGGGGGTGAGGGGGCAGCAGGAATTCTGCAGCAGTGGAATTGCTTGGACCAAAATCATTTGACAGAATCTCATTAGGTCTGAAAAATGAAGATATTTATTTATTGTTTGCATTATTATATCAAACTTCCTCCAAAGAGCTCAGGGTGGTGTACAAGGTTTCTCCCCTCCTTTTGTCCTCACAACAACCCTGTGAGGTAGGTGAGAAAGTGTCACCCAGGAAGCTCTGTCTCCAAGTCAGACTTGTGGGTTCCTCTGCCCTGACAGCCTGTGCAAGGGCAGGCCCAGCCAGCTCGGTGACGCAGTCAAAACTATGTGGGTCGCATCCCCTACAGCAGTCTGTGGAGCTGGCTGCCCCCTTGGAAATGAAAAATCTGGGCCTGAGCCACCCTCTCCCCAGGCCCAATGTCAGCGCTCAAAAGCCCTGGCCACATGCCCTTCAACTTTTCCTGCTGCATCTCTCTCCAGCCTGCACCCTGCAGCTCTGTGTTCAGGCTGGGCTTGTTCTGTCGCGCAGGTTTGGCCGGAAGGCCCTGATCGTCTGGTCCTACCTGCAAATGGGGGCTGCGGGCGCCTGCACGGCCTTTGTGCCCAGCTTCACCGCCTACTGCGTCTGCCGGTTCCTCACCGGAATGGCCATGTCGGGGATCGTCCTGAACTCCGTCTCGCTCTGTAAGTTGCCTGGACCTCTGCTTCAGCCAGTCCGCAGGAGATGCTGCTGGGTTTGTTTCTGAGAAACACTAAAGCTCATCTGTTTCATGGCTCAAGACCTCCCAGCTCTGCCGTCTCCATCACCCTTCCTCTGAATTGGAAAAGAAAGAGGGAAAGGGAGCAGAAGAGGAAGGTGGAGGACCGGAGAATGATGGGCTAGAACAGGGGTGCCCAAACCCAGGCCTGGGGGCCGCTTGCGGCCCTCAGGGACTCACAGTCTGCCCCGCGTAGAGCCCCCAGTCTCCAATGAGCATCTGGCCCTCTGGAGACTTGCTGGAGCCCGTGCTGGCCTGATGCGACTGCTCTCAGTGTGGAGATGACTGTTTGCCCTCTCTTATGAGCTGTGGGACAAGGGTTCCCTCCACTGCTTGCTGTTTCACGTCTGTGATGCAGCAGTGGCAGCAAAGGAAAGGCCGGCCCTGCTTTGTGCAAGGCCTTTTATAGGCCTCGAGCTATTGCAAGACCTTCATTCATTAACACAAGTTCCATCTAATATATTAACTTATGTAGCTTTATTCAAATTTGAAATGTAAATTAATTCTCTTTTTCCCCGGCCCCTGACACAGTGTCAGAGAGATGATGTGGCCCTCCTGCCGAAAGGTTTGGACCCAGGGGCTAGAATGTCACTGACACTCTAGCCCATCACTCTCTCCCTCTCACTTTCCCCTTCCTTTTGAACCCAGTGAAGAAGAAGGAAGGGTGGAAGTGGGTGGGCATCTTGAGACAGGTTGCCTTGAGCAGCTTCAGACACAGACTCGCCCTGAGTCAGCCTGTGTTGTCTGGTCTCAGGTGTTGGTCACTGATCCTGGTTTCAGAGGGTCTTGCTGGGCAGAAGTTAGAGGTGCATTATGGGTAAAATGAGTTGCTGGTGGCACAGCTATTGTGAGGCCTAGAGGCAGATGGTGTGCATAAGAATTCTTTGCCTGGCACAGTGTTTTGCCCAGCGTGCATCTCTGGACCCTGGTGCCAGCCTGGACGTTTAACCCCCGTGGTCGGTTTTCCTCTCGCCCAGGTATGGAGTGGATTCCAACTAAGTACCGAGCCATCGTTGGCACAATCAACGGTTACTGCTACACCACAGGGCAGTTCATCCTGGCCGGAGTGGCGTACGTGATCCGGGACTGGCGCTGGCTGCAGCTCACCGTCTCGCTGCCTTTCTTGGTCTTCTTCCTCTATTCCTGGTACGTGGGAGCAAATTACACCAACACAAGCCTGATGTAAGGAGGAGTTTGGGGTTTTGAGCAGATCCTATGCAGCAGTGATTCCCAAACCTTTTTGACTGGCAGCTCCCCTGAGCTTCTGGGCCGTTGGCCATGGCTCCCCATTGGGGCTACAATCCTATCCATTTGATAGGGCAGTAGGTTTTTTGCAAGGATTCCGTGGCTCCCTTGGCTGATTTCTGCTGCTCCCCGGGGAGCCACAGCTCACAGTTTGGGAACCACTGCTATGCAGACCTGTCAAATGCTGGAACTGGCAGGGACCTTGGAGGGCATCTAGTCCAACCTCTGCTCACTGCAGGCAACTGTGACAGCATCCCTGACTGGCCAGCCTCTGCTTTAAAACCTCCATGGAGAGAGAGCAGGCAGACTGTGCCAGGGTCAGGCGGTGAGGAAATTCCACCTCGTGTCTAGCCCAAATCAACTTCCCTGTCATTTCAACCCACGGGCTCTGTCCTACCCTCAAGAGCCCCAGTGATCAAGTCCTCCCCTTCTTCTGCACAACAGCCCTTTGGACCCTCAAAACTGGCTCTCACGTTTCCCCTTCATCTTCTCTTCTTGGCTAAACATACCCAGCTCTGTTCACTGTTCTTCCTAAGATTTGGTTCCCAGAGCCCTCACCAGCTGAACTGTCCCTGTTTATCAGTGTCCTCTTTAAAAAGTGATACCCAGAACTGCTACAGCAAAGTCTGACTAGTGCAGAAGAGAGTGGAATTAGAATCCAGGCCTCGGTGAAGGCAGCCCAGAAGTGCATTTGGCAGCTGCACTGTGTGGCTGGCTCATGTCTAGCTGGTGGTTCACCAAGACACCTCAGTCCTTGAATGGGATCAAGACACCCGGATACCATCTGCTAAGACAGCAGGAGGTCAAAGGAACCTGGTCTCTTACTCTCCTCCTGCAACCGGAGAGAGCCCAGAGAGCCCCACCTCCTCCAATCGCTCCTTCCCTGTTGGGGACTTCATGACTCACTGTCTTTTCTCCCCTCTGGTCTGGTCTGCAGGCTCTTTGTGGAGTCAGCCCGCTGGCTGGCCATCTCAGGGCAACAGGAGCGGGCGGTGAGAGGCCTGAAGGTGGCAGCCAGGATCAACGGGAGGAAGAAAGAAGGGGAGAAACTCAGTGTGGAGGTAGTGTCAGGGGAAGGACAGATGCAGCTTTGCAGTGACGTGCGGTCAGGGGAGGCAGAGCCTCACTAGCCCCAACAAGTAAAAGAACAAAGCCCAAGGACCCAACAAGTCAAAATAGAATTCCTTGCCTTTCCGCTCTGCTCCTTTCCTCTCAAGTAGAGTCAGTGAGTTAAGCAGAACACATACACACACATTACAACACACAGGGAAGCAGCCAGCAGCCAATGCACTGCAATAATGACTGGTTTCCAGTAAAAAAAAAACTGGCAGGGTGCTTGTGTCATCAGTCTCTGGGGAGGCGGCAGGAATATTTGCCTCAGCAGATTAGGCTGCAATCATGGGTGGCTTCCAATTAAAAAAAACAAAAAAGGCAAGGCACCTGCATCAGGAGGCTCTGGGGAGGCAGCAGGAAGAGTAGTCTTCGTTCTGTTAAAAAAAAAAGCCAGGAAAAAGTAGGGAGCTTTTGCAATGGAGCTTTTGCAGGCACTAGGGGAGGCAGATTTGCAGCTGCCTCAGGGGGCATGTCACTGAGTTATCCCAAGCTCTGAGTGGGGGAAGAACAGGTGGGTTTTTAAAAATTAATCTCTGGGGGGGGGAGTGAGGGTGTGTTTTTTCAAGCTTAAGGGGGGAAGGGGAGAGTGAGTGTGTTTTCATGTGGTGGTGCCTCCCCAGACCTGAGCCTCACCGCATATCACTGCAGCTTTGGAATTTTGGGAGCATCCAGCTGGCATCAGCAGGGCCTGGCACATTCCTGACCAGCGTGGTTGCTCCATGTGGGGTCGGATAAGGGAGGGAGTGGGGCTGCCACCTCTGCCTTTGCCACCTGCTGCTTCCTCCACCGCTGCGTGACTCAGAGGCCCATTTGCACATCCATCCCTTCCAGGTTCTGACATCCAGCATGCAGAAGGAGCTCTCCTCGACCAAAGCCTCCTATAGCATGCTGGACCTGGTGCGGACCCCCGTTGTCCGCAGAATTTCCTGCGGGGTCTCCTTTGTCTGGTAAGTAACCTGTTTTTCTTCGCTTCCTTTCTGGCACTGGGTTTTGTCCATCAAGTGACAAAATGGATTTCAGTGAAGCAAAAACAAAAAAATGCAAACAAAACAGGTTGCTAAAGTTGAATGTTCTGTCCTCCTAAGTCAAGCTTTGCCACATTCTCAACCCTGAATTGTTTTTAATGTGCAACAGAATCCAAAACAGCTTTGCTCAAAAGGAAGCCCATTGGTTTCAGTGGGACTGAGTCCCATGCAGGGCCAGCCCATGTCTCAATCATGTCCCCCCTCAGGCGTCTCTTTTCTAGGCTGAAGAGGCCCAAACGCCGTAGCCTTTCCTCATAAGGAAGGTGCCCCAGCCCCGTAATCATCTTAGTCGCTCTCTTTTGCACCTTTTCCATTTCCACTATGTCTTTTTTGAGATGCGGCGACCAGAACTGGACACAATACTCCAGGTGTGGCCTTACCATCGATTTGTACAACGGCATTATAATAGTAGCCGTTTTGTTCTCAATACCTAGAGACACTCTAGGCCACCACTCTCCTCTTTCCCTCCACACCCCTTCTGCTCTTTTACCCTCTCAGTTTTTATCCCAGGGAGTGGGAGATGAAAGACTGGCAATGGGTCCACTGTCAGGTCAATGGGGGGGGGCGGTATGGGTCCCCCTGCCTCAGCTGCCAAGAGCTCTTAATGTGGCCCTGCCCCTGTGTCTGTGTGCATGGGACTAGTTTGAAGGGATGCAGAGCCCTGGAGGCCATGGGACAAACACTTGAACAGGACCTCTCACAGCACTCCTGCCTGCCCTTGAAAGATACATTAGTGCCACTGCCAGCAGTACTGAGGGGTCAGGGGTGGGCTGTCTGAAGGATGACCCCTTGACCCCTAATAACACCCCTGAGTGTTGGAGATGGGAGGCAGGACAGAGACATTTGAACTAAGCAGTTCAGGCTCCAGGCCTCTGAGTGATTGATTGATTGATTGATTGATTGATTGATTGATTGATTGATTGATTGATTGATTGATCATCAATCAAAGCTTTTGGGACTTGTCATTTCACTCCCCAGGTTCTCAACCAGCTTTGCCTATTATGGGCTGGCCATGGACCTGCAAAATTTTGGCTTCAACATCTACCTCACCCAGCTGGTCTTCGGTGCCGTTGACTTCCCGGCGAAGTTCATCTCGGTGATGACCATCACATTTGTGGGCCGGCGCTTCTCCCAGGCCCTCTCTCTCATCCTGGCCGGACTGTGCATCCTGGCAAACATCTTTGTGCCACCAGGTGAGGAGGAAGCCACTTGGAGGTGTCCACAGGAGTTCTGAGAGGCAGTTCCAAGCAGAAAGGCCAGGGAGGGAGGAAAGGCGGAAGCCCTTGGAGGATAAGGAGACCCTCGGAACACAGAGGGTTTCCCTCCGCCGACCTCCCCGGTGGCCCTTCTCATGGGTAGTTCTGCTTTCAGCCTCTGAGTCTCGTTTCCTCCCCAGATCTGAGCAACCTGCGGATGGCGTTCGCAGTGGTCGGGAAGGGCTCGCTGGCTGCCTCCTTCAACTGTGCCTACATCGTTACCGGGGAGCTCTTTCCAACAGTGATCAGGTGGGTCAAGCAGCAGCTTCCCCTGAATTCCAGAGGCGGCAGGCCATGGCCGGCATCCAGCAGCCTGCCCTGGTCACCACCTGTTGAGGGCTGGATGCTCCAATGCCACAGGAAGGACTGTGTTACTCTGTGTACTCTGTGGTGCTCTGTGGTCAGGTCTCTCTTGCTTTCCTCCCACTGAAGTGCTTCTGGTTTGAATGAAAAGGCCCCAAACTCACAACTGTCCCTTTTCCTGACACAGGCAGTCGGGGATGGGCCTTGGGGGCACAATGGCCCGTGTCGGAAGCATGATTGCCCCCCTGGTACAGATGACTGGGGAAGTGTTTCCACCGCTGCCACTGATCATCTATGGGGCAGCGCCCATTATCTCTGGCATCGCTGCCTGCTTTCTCCCAGAGACTCGGAACGTCCCACTGCCGGAGACCATTGAACAAGTGGAAAGACAGTGAGTCCAAGATGTTTTTAAATGGTGGAGGTTCTCTGCCTTGAAATCCTTTTCTCTGATTGGTCTGGCTGAATGAGAAAGCAACACTCTGCATGTGCTCAGAGGTGCTCTTTCAGGGCTTATTTTCCTTTCCTTTTTTAAAAACGGGCATATTTGTGTTGCTTTTCTTTTGTCCACAAATGCACAGAAGCCAAAGAAAAATTAATGTTGCGTTTCTCTTACCAGCCCAAAGTCCGACAGTGAACCCCAATAAATAGCCATGGGAAATGCCAGGGAACAAGGGAAAGGACCAGGGGCTGGTCACAATGAAGGGAAAGTCAAAAAGAAGGGAGAGGAGAGAAGGTGAAAGGGGGTGAGGTGCCTGGGAAGACTGAGCAGGAAATGCCTGAGTCTGTTTGCAAATTTTCCAATGTTTGTCAAGAAAACATGGAAGATTCCAAGCAGGGTCGGCCCAGCTGTGAGGCCAACTGTGGCAGATGAGTGAAGGACACTGGCCTTTGGCTGCCCAGTCGACTTCATAGCTCTTCCTTTTCCTCCAGGACCCTGAATCTGAAAAGGAAGAAAGGTAGAGTGCAGAAGAGGAAGCCAGGAGGGGAGGAGTGTGTGTGTGTGGGGGGGGGGGGGAATGTCCTCAACAGAGTGGAAGTGAGGAGAAGTGGAGGACTAAAACAGTAGTGGAGGCAGGTGCCTGCTTCCACTCTAGTCTCCAGGGGTGGTCACCTCAGCCGGTCTCCAGAAAAGGGTGGTCCAACTTGCTATGCTCTGTATCTTAAAACAAGGCCACTAGTTCTACATCCGTACACCTTTCTAATTCTGTGCTATTAACCTGGTGTGAATATGTTAGTTAACTGGTCTGCAGCTGCATTTGCTCTCAACATCATTCATTCATTCATTCATTCATTCATTCTGTCTTTCTTGTTTAGATCCAGACCCCACCATGAAGATGAACAGCAAATGAAGGTTCTTCTTGCCTCCACCAAGCCTGATCTGGCCAACCACAGCAGCTAAAGGAGAGAAAATACTGGAAAAATTCCCTGGTGCACATGTGCATATGCACTCTGGTGACCTGTGGGTCTCTATTTTTAATCCTTTGCTCTCTGAAAGTCCTTTTTGTCCTAAACTCCTGGGGTTTGGGGTACTCAGAGTTCCTGGTTCTCAAACCCTAGAGCCCTCAAGGACCCCTGTTCAGCAGTACTGTCACCACCCTGTATGTGCCAGTGTCTCAGTCCAGGGACACGGAGACCCTCTAGGCTTAATCCTATCCCTTGCAGGCACTGAGCACTTTCTTTAATTAAAGCCTCAGTCCCCAAGTTACTAGTCCTCAATGAGTATTTGGTAGCTTGCTGAACGGCTAGGCAGGATTCTGAAACTTTGTCCCCAACTGACAATGAAACAACTTAGTAAAAGGATTTTTACTTTATTAAATACATAGGGTTACATAAAGTTACAAAAGGCAGCAAATGCTAGAGGCATAAAACTTCTGGGAAACGTATCAGCATTAAAATAATGAAGCTAACTGGCTATCTCTGTTATTCCCTAACTCGCACCTGGGTCAGCTTTCTTTTGTAGATCTTTCAGTTCCAGGTTACCTATGATGCCACATGGCCCTGGTGGACCAGACTCTCTGTTGCAGGATGTTGCACCCACCCTTTTCCACCAAAAAGACCCGACACACCCCTTGGGCTTTGTTCTTATACTTATCAGGCTAACAGGACGGAGGTGACTCTGTATTTATTTAAACTGTCCAATCAGAAGCTCTTGGGGACAGAATCTTCCCGAAGTGGGGCTGGATGCTATCCTGCCTAGTTCTTCCCCTCCCCACTGGAGATCCACCTGCATTCCATCCTTGATGGGCACCTTTCTGTCTGCATAGGTGCTACATTATTACCTTCCACTGAGTTGTTAATTTCATTTGCTGTTGTTACTCACATCCTTGCAGCTAGGAACTGCAAGCCACTTCTCTGTTACTGGTTTAGTTTGGTTCAAGCTCTACATGCTACTAGGCCTAAACTGTACATATTCATGACACCTTTGCTCTCTGAAAGTCTAGGAACACAGGAACTCAGGAAGCTACGCTGAGTCTGGCCCTCAGACCAACAAGCCAGAAGTACTGCTAACAGTGAATGGCAGCTGCTCTCCTTAGTGTCTGGCAAGTCAGGCAGAGTAGGGGATAGATCCTTGCACATGAAATGCACACACCTATGCACAAAAAGCAAACCACAAGAGCTCCAACATGTGCCTAGAGAAAGATGCTCTTTCTTCTCCTGTAAGTTCAGCCACCATTAAAAATGACAACAGTCAGAAACCAGGAGAACAGCCCCAGCTCCTTTGCAAGTCAACGTTTCCCCCATTAAGAATGGAATGGTTGGCAACCTTCAGTCTGGAAAGACGATGGTACAAGCCTACAGCACCTGGTATTCCCAGTTGGTCTCCCATCCAAGTATTAACCAGGCCTGACCCTGCTTAGCTTCTGAGATCAGAGGAGATTGGGCATGTGCAGGGTAAAGAAAGATAAGAGAGAGTCCAGCCCGAAGCCAGAATTTATTTGCAGGATTGACTCTATTCATTTGGGACTCAGTGGGGAACAGGGATTTCTCTCCCACATTTGAGAGGTAACACTGTATAGCAGAGCAAAGAAGGTCAAGCCCACAGCATAACTGCTGTGCTTCCATTGTGTACATGGGAGAATTTCCACAGGCAGATCAGGCTGGACTGACTTGTGCTTCAAGATCTTTGGGGCATTGCTGTTTACATCCTTCATGCTGCCCATCTGTGTATATTCATGTCTGGTTACACCTCCCACACCTAAAGAGGACACTGGTCCACAAAAGCTTAAACCACAATAAAGCTGTTACTCTCAAGTACCAGAAGACTCTTTTTTTTGTGAGCCACAAAAAGGGAAAGAGAAAGTCTGAGGAGAACAGAATGGTAGTCTAGAGGGCACCCCTGGAGACACTCTGGGCCCCCAGTTTCCTCTTTTCTCTGCTGCTCCCCTCTGCTTTTTCACATGGCAGAAGCAGGGGTAGAAGGGAAGGAGAGAAGCAGCAGCTGGAACCAGGCCACGCTGGGTCAGGCCAGTCACAAGGGGCAGGCAGGGGGCCTGGTAGAGGTGGCCAGCAAGAATGGGGCACGCGTGGATCACCCATGCCAATTTGCCACCTGCCATCACTTTGTCGCTCCTCTTCCTTTTGTATCTAGGGAGTGGCAGAAGAACAGCTGGTGCGCCGTTGAGTGAGCCGAGGGAGGTTGCATGGGCTTAGGCACTGGGCTGGTCTGGCAGGAGTGTCTGCGTACAGACGATAAAAATCCCCTCCCTTGTTGGAATTTGTCACTGTAAGGGACCATCTGACTTCCTGAAACACTGGGGCAACTCGGGCACGGTGAGCTACTAACTTGGTATTTGCCAGGGATGGGAACTTGAGTCAGGTGACTCAAGTCCAAGTTGTGAAAATCAGCGTTTTCCACTGACTTGTGCACACTCAAGTCGCACACGTGGAAGACTCGGCAAAACACTTGAGTCAAGGGCCCCTGACTGGCACTCGTTCCCATGCGTGCAAACCTGAGCCTGTCTCTGTCTGGGTGTGCCTGCTTACTGTTTTTGTGGCTTGAAAGACCTCGTGGGGCGTCATTCAGACTGAGTGAGCAGCAGGGAAGTTCCAGCCAGGAGGCAGGGAAGGTGAAGGTTTGCTTTTGCATCCAATCAGGAGGAGGCAGGCGGGCACAGACTCTCTTGCCCGTGTCTGATAGGAAGGAAGCGATGCTCATTGGACAAAGGCTGGGGGGTCTGGTTTGTTTCTTTGGATGAGGGGGGGCAGGAGGAGGAGCCCGAGTCTTTTTGAATCATGAAGAGGTGACTTGGCAACTTGGAAAATGCCACCGTTATGACTTGGAGTCAAGTCGCTGGGAGCAGAGACTCATGACTCAACTCAAGTCGAGCAGCCCCTGACTTGCCCATCCCTGGCATTTGCTGCACTATAGCGCCACTCCGATAGTGGCCACAAAGGGTACTGCACTTCACTGACCCAGCAGGACAGGGTGATTCAGGGCACCCATAGGAGTCCTGCTGTTTTGGACCTGGCTGCCTAACTCTGAGCCACTTGCCGCTAGAGCAGCCTCACAGATCACACCACAAGAGTGGACGTGGCAAACCCACAAGGGAGGCCTCCAGATGCCTGCATCAGAGATCTGGAAGTGACTGCAGTTGTGTGGCAAAGAGCCCAGAGCAGGAGGAGCACATTGTTCCTGCAAACCCAATGTGGCAATGGCTTTGACC
Organism: Tiliqua scincoides; assembly: GCF_035046505.1. Classification (NCBI taxonomy): domain Eukaryota; kingdom Metazoa; phylum Chordata; class Lepidosauria; order Squamata; family Scincidae; genus Tiliqua; species Tiliqua scincoides. The sequence goes on from NC_089835.1 coordinate 271,393, forward strand.
CTGACCTTGTGCTGCCCGCATTGCAGCCTCACACTGTGATGTTTTCTTTGAGAAACATGAAAGGCCAGTGAGAGAGAGAGGAAAAGTTCGTATTTCAGGCCTGACTCAGCACCTTGCGCTCCCTGCCCCCATCACCTCAGCTGAATTCCGAGGTGATTTTCCCCCTGCCTTCTTAATGCCTCCACATGCAGGAGAAGTGGGTCTCATTAAACTGGCTAAGCCGCCTAAACGCAGCAGGAGTTTAGGAGTGAACGCGAACGCAGGGCTAGAGACTGGTGTGTGTTCGCCGGGCTCCTTGGATGTTCCATGCCAGGCAGGGAGAGAAGGCACCCAAAATCTTCACAGAGAAGAAACGCTGCCTCTTGCTGCCTTTGGACCAGCCTGCAGCAGGCCCAGCAGCAGTGAAAACATGAGCTGACCCTCATTTCGCTCCTCAAGATCTTGGACCAACAGAAGCCCCCTGAGGGGGCTGAGCTGAAGTCACTTGGGAGTCTCCAGGGCTTCTCGGAGGCTGGTTCGTTCTGCTTCTTTTCCTCCGTGGTGCGAGTTCACTCCGGATCGGCACCTCCAGATCTGAAACCAGTACCAGCGGTTGTGGATATTCCTTGAAGCGCAGCTGTCCAGCCGGAGTCAGATCAGGTGACGAAGGGGCGCCTGACGGTGCAGAAAGTCGGCCGCCATGAGCTTCGCCAAACTTTTGGATCAAATTGGCGGCATGGGGCGCTTCCAGGTCATCAACGTTGCCTTGTTGGCCGTGCCCATGTTGTTCATGGCCTGCCACAACCTCCTGCAGAATTTCACGGCCGCAGTCCCCAGTCACCACTGCCACGTGGCCACGAACAGCACATGCGGGGGCAACTTCACCACAGCCGTGTACTGTGGGGATTTTCTGGCAGCCTCCATCCCAACTGATGGTGGGGTGCCACACAAGTGCCACCGGTTTGTCACCCCCCAGTGGCAGCTGCTGAACCCCAACTTCACAGGGGCAGAGGAAGCGGAGGCAGAGACGGAACCTTGTCCGGATGGCTGGAGCTACGATGGCAGCGTCTTTGCTTCCACCATAGTCACAGAGGTAGGAAAGCCACAGCAAGCTCCCTGTCTGTTGGGGAGCGGGGAGGCACGGATGGGTGTGGGACTTTCACTCTGGGTGCTGTATCCAACAATGACTTTGTGGTGTGGAGAAGCACACTGCTTGATAAACAATTCAGCAATGTTTCAGAAATCGGAGTGCCATCCCAGTCAAGGCGGTGATTGTCCACTTTTCCATGTGGCAGTGAGTCCCATAGGCTGGTGCTGCAGTAGGAAAGGCCTTGTCGTGGGTCACCACCCAATGGGATTTGTGTCTATGGGGGTGTCATGGCAAGCTCCTGCACTTAGGCATTTACCACGACCTCATCGGTGGTCATTAGGACCATTAAGCTGTGGAGTGGACGTGGCCACTCCAGCCCACCCCTCACCTCTCCTCCATATTTCTTTTTCTGCTCTATTCCTGGCTTCCTTGTTGAATACGCTTCTCCCAAGCAGGAGGTGTGTCCCACTGCAATGGGGAGCTCTGCCAAATATACCGTGTCCCTCAAAACCGAGCGTTGGGATCAAAGTCGCAAAACTTGGCAACACCGAATTTCCTCTCCAAACGCTGACAGGCAGCTGTCGGTGGGGTCTCCGTGTTAACAGCCTCATCCCTCCTTCCCGCAGTGGGATCTGGTGTGCCAGTTCCGCACCCTGAAGCAGATGGCCCAGTCGGTCTACATGGCTGGCGTGTTGCTGGGCGCCATTTTGTTCGGGAGCCTCTCGGACAAGTAAGAGGATTCTTCCTTTGTCTTTTGCTTCTTCGCCAATCGGATTCGGCCAGATTGGCTTGTTCAGCTTGGCAGGGACGCCGTGCTTGTAAAAACATTAGCAGTATATTCGCAGTTGAATCAGAGCACGTCGACTGGAGATTCGAACTCAGGCTTCCTCTCCAACTCCAATGCTTCAGAAAGCACGGCTGTGCCGGCTTCGCTTGGGGAAGGTGGGGCAGAGCAGGGAGCTCGAGCTCATGTTCTCAGCCTTTCTGTCTGTCCCTCAAATTTCTTCCATTGAAGAAACGCAGGTTCCCCCTCCCGCCCTGGCCTCGTTTTGGGCTGAGCTGCCTTCCCAACCCACTTAACAGGGTTCCCCTCTCCGTGGACCAGGTTTGGTCGCAAGCCTCTGCTGATCTGGTCGTACCTCCTGATGGCCGTCGCAGGGTCCTGCGCTGCCTTCGCCCCGAGCTTCACAGTCTATTGCACCTTCCGCTTCCTGACGGGGATGGCTCTCTCCGGCATTGGACTAAACGCCATGTCACTGTGTAAGTTTCTCCCTCTGGCCCAAGAATCAGCCACGCACACTGCAAAGCTGCACAGGGATTAAACATAGGAACCTCTGAGCATGTGCAGAGTGCATTCTGCCCACTGGTAGGCACAAGGGCTTCACACACCACCGTCCTCCCACTGGAACCCTGAGCTCCCTCGCCTCGGGGTTATTCCAGGGGAAGGGAAGTGGGGGAGGGAGACTGGAGAAGCCTGGGCTGCTTTTCAGTCATCTTCATAGTTCTCGGCATCAGGTCAGAAAGGGAAAGACTTGGTGAATTCTGCACAAGCCAGTTTGCCATCTTGCCTTTTCCTCTTCCAGCAGTGGAGTGGACCCCCATGCAGTCTCGGGCCACTGTCAGCATGGTGACCGGGTATAGCTACAGTGCCGGGCAGTTCATCCTAGTGGGCGCAGCCTATGCCATCCGTGACTGGCGCTGGCTCCAGATGGCCACGTCCTTCCCTTTCTTCGCTTTCTTCCTTTATGGCTGGTGGGTGACACTCTTGTCTGCACCACACTGCTGTTTGACCGCTAGGTGTGCACATGCCCAGGTCTCTGCCCCAGAGAACCTACATTTGCTGCATTTGAGGGAAGGGAGAGGGCCAGCAAATGAGTCAGAAGACCAGATTCGGAGGGAGGTTGTGATACTAATGACTTGGAGGAGACTCTTGTAAGAAGGGATGAAGAGACGTCAACATTTGATCAAGAGAGACAGGAGGGGCTCTCAGGGGTACAAAGGCAGAACATACGTAGTGGGAAGGAACTGAAGTGGCTGCTAAGCAGGTGAGGTTCCGTGGGATGAAGAGTTGTACAAAAAAGAGAGAAAGGGAGCCACCCCTTGAGGGGAGCCATCATTGCCATCTTCTTTCCTAGCATGGCTCCTCTGCTCTTAAGAGCTTCCCTGACAAGCAGCTGTTGAACATGCAACGCTTTCCCCAGCACTGCATCATCTTCAAGCCCAGGGGAAGCTCCGCCTGTTGAATGTTTGCCTCTCTTATAGCTACTAAAGGCTCGGGAGACTTGCAGGGGAAGAAAATTTGGGTGGGTTGGGGGAAGGACAGAACTGGGATGCACAGTTGATTGTCAGTGTCACCACAAAGGGGCTTCCTTCTGGAGCAGCCAAGTCGGACCCTGGTCAAGGGTCCACACCTATTAGAGGGCCCCCTGAACTCTCATTTCCAGTGCCCCATAGCAGAGGGTGCCATGGGGACTCCAGCGTATATCTATTCCTTGGGCCCCCAGCAAGCTCCTGCCAATACTGGGCTGGTGTCTGCCTGCTCCCCACCTCCCCTCTGTTTTCTCTTGCCCAGGTGGTTTACAGAGTCTGCCCGCTGGTATGCCACGGTAGGGAAAATGGACGAGGCGCTGACGGAGCTGCAGAAAGTTGCCAGGATAAACGGGCGGAAGGAGCAAGGCGAGAAGCTCAGCCTCGAGGTGAGAAGGCAGGGCCAGTGGGCCTTCACTCTTCTCTCTGCCAAATGTCCTCTTCCGCTCTGTTCCTTTTTGAACCCAGGGGACAAGAGGAGGAGGAGGAGGAAGAGTCATGGAGGTTGTTGCTGGCTACCTCGGTGATGCTTCAAACACTCAAACGAGGTTCCTGAAAAAGTGCACCCCCCCCCAGCCTGGACGCCTGCAGGCAGAACCGAGGCAGGCACACACCTGCTCACAACTGCGAGGGATTCGACTGCCTGCTTGCAAAGGCTCCAGTGGAAAAGCTCTTGCACCACTGTCATGAGCTTGGGTGGCTTTAGAAGGAGATGGGACAAGTTCACTGAAGAGGGTTCTATCGACAGAGTCATCTTGACTGTGTGGAACCTCCAAGAGCAGTGGCAGCCTACCTCTGGACACCAGTTGCACGGGAGGGAAGGGGTGCCTTCCTCTCCTGCTCATGGGCACCCCACTGGGGTTCAGAAGGTGCTGGACTAGATGGGACCCTCCCCTGATGTTCTTTTGTGCCCCTTACAGGTCTTGAAAGCTGAACTGCAACAAGATTCCACTGCTGCCAAACACAGCTTTGCCATGGCCGACCTTGTGCGAACGCCAGTGGTGCGCCGGGTAACATGCTGTCTTTGTTTTGTGTGGTGAGTCAGGGCAGAAGTCGGTTGTGGGGCAGGCAAGGAACTCAGGGAAGGGCAGTGACCTTGAGGTTCAGCCCTTGGCAGAATCTCCAGGAAAGACGCTGGAGAACTGCTGCCAACCAGTGCTTGCCCGTGCTCAGGTAGATGGACTCAGGAGGAAGTCGCTTCCTGAGAGGAGCACAGGCTGAAGAAGAAATGCCCACGTTCTTTCTCCCCTTACCATAAATACATCCACCCTGAGCGCTCAGGTACACCGACACATCCCTTCGGAATCTGAAATCTGAGCATCTGATTTGTCCCTCGTCATCATGAATGATGCTAGAGAACTCCCTGATCCTCTAGAAGCCTGGGATTGTGCCTCTTTCATCCCATAGTTCCATTCATGCACCTTATCTGGCATCTTTTTATCCATGTGCACAGCATTTCTTCCTCTGGGTAGCACAAGTTTCTAGAACAATCTCTGTTCCTCAATGCATTCTGCAAGACTTTGGGGAGCCTCCAGCACCCAGCCAGGTACAAACATGTTACCGGGGATTCGGTCCAGGATAGGCAGATGGGAGGCTCACACCCTCAACCTGCTGCAGTCTCTTGTAGTCTGGTTGCCCTCCGCCCATAAGAGAAGCCCTGCTGGATCAGGCCAATGGCGCTTCCTATTCCAGCTTCTGTTCTATCTCACAGTGGCCCACCAGATGACAGGGAGCACATGACACAAGACACTTGTGCCCTGTGGCCGTTCTCTTGCATCTGGCCTGCAGAGATGCAGTAGACTCCTTCTAGAACCAGGAGGTTGTCTATATCCACCTCGGCCTGTAACCTGTGATGGGCTTTTCCTCCAGAAATCTGTTCGATCCCCTTTCAGAGGCATCTAGGTCTTCAGGGACCATCACCACATCCTGTGGCAAGGGGTTCCACAGGCTGGGTAAAGAAACAGTTTCCAAAACCTGCTCCCGCCTTCAGGTTCTCCACCAGCTTCGCCTACTACGGTTTGGCGATGGACCTGCAGAATTTTGGGCTGAGCATCTTCCTCATCCAGGTCATCTTCGGGGCCATTGATATCCCTGCAAAGCTGATAGCCTTTGTTGCCATTTGCTACTTGGGACGCTGCATCACCCAGGCGGCGACCCTCATCCTAGCCGGACTCTCCATCGCTGCCAACATCTTTGTGCCCCAAGGTGAGGCAGACCACCTGTGCAAGAGCACACCTCCAGTTCTGTTGATCGTTTCGAGATATATTTGTCTATTATAATATCAGTCTTTGCTGATTTATCGAGTCATCATTTGATTAAATTTGCACATGAGTAAACCATAGCTCATGTCTAGTTGGACAGGCTCATAGTGTGTGTGCGTGGGGGGGGGGAAGACAGTCCCTAAATTCCCCCAACCCTAATCCTTACGACCACTTGATCCTTGAGATCTGTTGGAAAAGAGGGACGCAGGCAGCGTGGAGGAGAGTCAGGGACCAGCATCTGACTGCACTGAAGGTTTCCAGCTCCAGAATGATGCCAAACAATGGCAGCTCCATTTGGCTGGAGAGAGGGAGAATCCGCACCCAAGACCAGAGGGGCGAGAGGGCAAGAAATGTGGTCCAGGGCACGACTCAGGCCACAGCAACACGGCAGATGGAAACTCCTGTGGGAGTCCCTTTGTGGGAGGGTTGGGAGTCTTGCTGCCTGCAGGACTGACGAGTGTCTCCTCTCCCCAGACATGCAGCTCCTGCGCACGCTCTTCGCTGTTTTCGGGAAAGGGTGCTTGGCAGCTTCCTTCAACTGCGTCTTCCTATATACTGGGGAGCTCTACCCCACAGTGATCAGGTAGCCCCCCCACCTTTGGACCCACAAGAATCTACAGGCCATTTTAGATGGTTGGTTTTCCTGGGAGAATGTCAGAGCCGGACTGGGACGTGCAGCAGCAGTTGCCACCCCCGAGGAGGGGGAGAGCACTGGGAACGTGGCAGGGGCAGAGGACCAGCAAGGAATTAGATGGAGGTGGTCAGCAGTTGTGGGGCGCTGCTCTGGCCATTCCATTGCCTGGGGTGGGCACATCATGGGCTCTCCTTTCCAGGCTGGCCCTGGGATCCTAAACCTCAGAGATAGTCCCCCAAACATGGTTACCTCTGAGAATGTGCAGAGTGCCTTTTCTCAGTGTACAGTCCACCAACCCCTGCACACCTGAGATCAGGGGCTGGGAGTTGCAGGACTTTCTTAGTTGATAAAAATGTCACCATCGGCAAACTTTCTAGGCAGGCAGTGCGACGCTGGGGGGACGGCTCCCCCCCTTTGCCCCACGGTTTCGTTTTTTGTGCCCGGCAGACAGACTGGGATGGGCTTCGGCAACACCATGGCACGTGTTGGCGGGATTGTGGCGCCCCTGGTGAGGATGACTGGCGAGTATTCCCCATCCCTTCCCCTGGTGATCTACGGGGCGGCTCCTATCGTCTCTGGGATTGCTGCCTGCTTCCTTCCGGAGACTCTTGACAGGCCGTTGCCCGACACCGTGGGAGACGTGGAGCAGCTGTGAGTCGTGCAGGCCGGGAAAGGTTTCAGCCTTCTGGGTCTTCGGCTGTGTAGATAGTGCCGTAGGCTGAGGTGGGAGGTGGGTGACGGGCACCAAGCCCGGACTTGGGATACGCAGCCTACATGGGGCACACACCCGATGTTCCCATAGCACAAGGGGTCACCCACCCCAAACTCACTAGTGCTGCACAAGGCACAATGACGCCAGGGTGCAGGAACTTCGGGAAGAGCCTGTGACTCATGGGAAGGAAGGGAAGGAACTGCTGGGCAGGAGGGTGAGAGGTTCCTGGCACCCTGTGGCATACCTCAGGGGGGGTGGGAGGGCCATTGCTCTGGGTACCACACCTTGAGGAATTCAGGAGGTGCCTTTGGGAAGGCTTCTGAGGCCAGACGTGCCTTTCTAAGATCTCCAGGAGGCCTTCTGAGGCCCAGGGAGGCTGCAAGTGGCCTCCCCAGGCCGCAGAAAGCCTCTGGAAGGAACTTCCTGTTTTCTCCAAAGACTAGAAGTGCTACCCTGCACATGCCTGATCTCACCTGATCTCGGAAGCTAAGCAGGGTCAGGCCTGGTTAGTACTTGGATGGGAGACCGCCTGGGAATACCGGGGGCTGTAGGCTTATACCATAGTCTTTGAAGGTTGCCAACCAGAAGTGCCTTTCAGAGACCTCCGGGAAGTCTTCTGAGATCTGGAGGGGGTGCCCGGGGGGGGTATGAAGGTGTTATGGGCCCCAGATGCCAGGCGCCCTGGCTGCACTACTGCTGGCCTGTCAGGACCCGATTTCATGACTGTGTCTGGCTCAGTGGGGACTGTCCTTGGGAGTCTGAGCTGGGGCTCCCAAGGCTTGTCACTGCCCAGTCCGCCCTCACTGCCAGGCCCAAGAGAGATCAGAGTCCCTCTGAGTCACACTACAGAGATCTCAAAAGGAAGCTGGCCATTTGGTGCCACAGCCAAAAAGCCGAACGCAGCCTGGGCTCACGAGTCTCTCCAAGGGCAGCAGGGTCTTTCTTCATGACACATCTCAGCCAGTCCAGCACAACAAGGATGGTTTTGAGAGCCAGTGAGACCCTTCAGCTCCTTGGCCAGTTGCTGAGTTTCACAGCACAGCTGATCTGAGGAACAGTAAGCTTGATTTCCTTTGCTCCCTGTCTAGGAACTTGGAGCAGCAACAGGGAGAGGGGAACTGCAGGGCGAAGGCCTTCCACCCAGAAGCTCCCACCCTTTGCCTGGAAACGAAGGGGACATTCCTGGACTCCAGGCCAGTGGGACGTGCAGAAAAAAGAGCCCCAGAGATCGCTGATGTGAGCAACAGCAGCTGAGGCTCAACCGCCAGCATTTTCAGTGCCTGCCAAGCACAACCTCCAATAAAGATCTACTCCCCTTTCTCAGGCGTCCCACAGCTGTGGCTCTTCGTGGCTCCTGCAAGAGTGGCCAGGCAACCTTTCTGGACCCCTGGCATGTGCCTCACAAGAGCCCACCTGTTACCTCCCAGCTTGGTAATCCATGACAAAATGGTAGCTTGCACAACTGGGGGCGTTTGGGGTTACCCGAGTAGTGTGCACTGCTCGGTTTTCTCTCCATGCGCCAAACTAGGCTGGGATGGGATTTGAACCCAGGCGCCCCAGGATCAAATCTTCTGGGGTTCTTCTGGGAGGGCACAAGAAACAGAAAAAACATCTTACCACTGAAGTGGATGCGGGTGGACAGAAGGTGTGAGGGTGACTTTAGATCACTGTCTGAACTATTGGTAGCTCCAGAGTGGCCTTCAGCCCCGGGTCGGCCCACACAAGAGGCGAACTGAGGCAGTCACCTCAGGCAGGAGATGGGGGCACCCAACTCCATCCATCCATTTGTCTCCATGGCACCTCCTCCCACGCCCTGGGAGAGGAACAGAGCAGAAAAGTTCTCTCGCTTACACCCTCTTCTCATTTCCTGTTCCATTTCCTTTGCAATTTCACGTGTTCAGGATCGTAGCTGACAGATTTCCCTGTGAGCTTCAGGACTCAGGAGACTGGTAGATACAGACACTTTGCTCCTTGTCCTGGGCCTGTTGAACCTGTGAATACTGTGGTTGCAAGTACAGGACTGTACCACTTTTCCAAGCAGCCCACCATAGAGACAGCAGCCCTGCAGAGAAAGACACAGCTTGCCCCACAGTACGGGCTTCATTCTGCACTATCCCCTCCCAATCTGCCCCCACTGGTGCCCCACTCCCCCAGCCACCTCCACGTCCAGCAGGGTCAGACCAGGGGCAGCAGCATCAGCGGGTCACCATGGCAAGTGGGGCCTGGCAAGTGGGGCTGCTGCACTGTGACTTCCCACTGGGGGGAGAACGGTGCCCTTACCACCTGCCCTGGTTGCCCTGAAGAACCAGCTTCCAGTGAAAGGTCCAAAAGAGGACAGAAGCCTCGCCTGACTTCTGGGTCAAAAATGCCCTTGCTCAACGTCAGAGAGTTGTGGCCGGGCCAGATCGAGGCCCCTGTTCTCCCCCTTGCAATCTGGTGGCCAATGAATCCTTTTAAAAGGGAACAAATTTCTCAGCTGTGCAAAGTGGGTCCTGACCACCACCACCACCCCCAGGAGGGGGTCCTAGCAGCGCACCCTCCGGCTTATCATCGGAGTTTCAGGCCTTCAGAGTGAGAACTGTAGTGGGTTGGGGGTCCAAGATGAGAACAAGTCCACCAGGCACTTTGGTTGCGAAGGGGGTGCTTTGGCCAAGCCCCTCCATCTTCAGCCAGCCTCCTCCTCACCTCCTGGACCCCCCTGCGCTCTGCCTTGTTCCACTCTCCACCATTTCCCTGTCCAGATGAAATGCCTCATCTCGCCCTCCTCCCCAGTCCGGAAAGGAAGAGGGCAGAACATCCACTTCCCAGTCGAACATTTAATCATCATCATATTGTCTTGTTCATTCTCTAAGGTTACAATCCTATCCACACTTTCCTGGGAGTAAGCCCCATTGACTATAATGGGATTTACTTCTGAGTAGATGGGCATAGGATGGGGCTCTGTGTCAGTGACACGCTGGAACCAAAGAGCAAACCTGCCTTCCCCGAACACACAGCCTTGCAGGTTAACTTGTGACATTCATTGATTCCCAGTCAGACCGACGGAAGTGGACAGCCTGGACCAAAGCCTTGCACACCCTCTTCAGGGTCACTGCAGAGGCCCCCTTCTCTCCTGAAGACGCTCCAAGGCTTCTTGAGGCAGGCTAGATGCTGCCCACTCCACCTGCTGACAAGCCGGCCCCAAATACATGCTTCAAACAATGTCTTGAGCCAGCAAATAAACATGGAGGGCAGCAAATTTCAACCGCTGTGCGACAGGAGGTGGTGGCTTCTCTGTCGTTGGAGATGATAAGCAGAGGTCCAACAGGTGCCTGTTGGAGACTCTCTGAGGGGCTTAACTCTCAGGCAGGGGGTCGAACTAGACGACCTGATTGGTCCCTTCCAAATCTAGGACTCTGTGAGTCTTTAAATCAGTGATTTTCAACCTTTTTCATCTCGCGGCAAACTGGCAAGGCACTAAAACGGCCAAGGCACCCCAGGTGCTTTTTGACAATTGACAAGGCACACTGAGCTGTCAGTGGGGGCTCACATCCCCCAATGGTTCTATTGATAAATGACCCTCTTCCAAATTCCCGTGGCACACCTGGGGACCATTCGCGGCACACCGGTGTGCCACGGCACAGTGGTCGAAAATGGCTGCTTTGAATGGTCTGCAGGTGCACCTCAGGAGTTTGGGGGAGGCACATTTATTGGTAGGACCCTTGGGAGATGTGAGGTCCCCACCAGCAGCACTGTGTGCCTCGTCAATTGATCGTGTGTTCTTGACAGTTTTAGTGCCTTCTCAGTGAGCAGATGAGATAAAAAGCGCTGCGAGTCACTGATTTGGGGTTTAACTTTGACAGGCCTGTACAAGGCTTTTCAAACTGGCCCGAGACATGTTGGCTCCTCTGCCCACGCTGGCAAGCTGCCAGGCCCCTGGCCTCCCACTCTGCCCCAGGAATTGCAGTCAAGAACCAAACCAAAGACTGCCCCGGACAAAGTTCTGCGTTGCACAGAGCTCTTCGTCAGGCAGGGGGGCCTATGCGCCTGAAGAAGCGTTCTGTGCCACTCGCAAGCCAGCACATGCCAGCCTCTGCTGGTCTGGGGAGAATGCGCTTTCTTCCTCCGTTACAATGCCTGCCTTTG
>NC_089835.1:287500-340000 GCF_035046505.1 Tiliqua scincoides
GACACACAATCTCTTGATAGTCACACAGCCTCGCCTGATGTCTTCTAGAGTTGATGAGTGGCTTGAGCGGTCCATAGAGGAGGGGTTTGCAGAAGGAAAGCACAGCAGGCCTTAGCCAAGGCAGAACTCCCGGGGCACCGTGTTTCTGCGTTGACGGGTGCCGTGTGCATCAGAACACTGAGCCCCTGTCCCGTGTCGCAGGTTTGGCCGGAAAGCTGTTTTGAGCTGGTCCTATCTGCAAATGGCCGTGTCGGGCGTCTGCACAGCTCTGTCTCCCACTTTCCTGGCCTACTGCATCTTCCGCTTTCTGGTCGGCATGGCTCTCTCCGGGATTATCCTCAACTGCATGTCTCTAGGTAAGCATCGAAGGCTCGGAAACATCACCTGTAAGGATCGGGTGAGAATGTGCACATTCTAAATTAGGGAGATTCCTAGAATCCAAGTGCCAATTTTTAGATCACTTTCACTTGAATGGCATTGTCAACCCACAAGTGGAAGACCAACTCCCAGTCTTGTCGTCCTGAGTTCGTTTGTTTGTTCGTTCATTCATTTAATTCATTCATTCATTCATTCGTTTTATCCCACTTTTTTTCTGCTGGAGCAGATGCCCAAAGCGGCTTACAATTTATAGATAAAAAAAATAAAAATAAATAAATAAATACATTATATAAAAACAATGAAAAACCTCAAGAATGAATGAATGAATGAATGAATGAAATTAAAACCAATTGGAAGAGGGCAAAATTATTAACATTCAAGGAACTGTTATGGAGGCACAGGAAGCTGGCAACCCAGATGAAACCAAAAGGTTTTAAGCTCTTGCTGAGACACCATGGGGAAGGGGTCAGATCTTAACTCCCCTGGTAGGGAGTTCCATAACTGTGGTGCCACAGCCAAGAATGCTCATTCCCACGCTGCCATCCCCCTAATCTGGGAGAAAGGTGGCACTCGCAGGAAAGCCCCCTCAGATGACCTAAGAGGGTGGACTGGAAAAAAGGGGTGAAGGTGGTCCCTCAGATAACCTGGACCCAAACCATGAAGGGCTTTAAAGGTCAAAACCTGCACCTTGAATTGGGCCCGGAAGCAAATGGGCAGCCAACACAATTGCCAAAGCAGGAGACTGACAGAATCAAAGCACCAAGCTCAAGTCACCACCTTCTGCAATAATTGCAGCTTCTGAAACATCTTCAAGGGCAGCCCCACGTACAGTGTGTTACAGTAATCCAACCTAGAAGTCACTAGGGCATGGACCACCATGGTCAGGTCTGATAGACTCAAGTACAGCCACAGTTGGCATACCAGCCGAAGCTGGGCAAACGCACCTCTGGCCACCGCTGCAACCTGGCTCTCCAGGGAAAGCTGTGAGTCCAGGAGCACCCCCAAACTGCACACCTGCGCCTGCAGGGGAAGTGCAACCCTATGTAGAGCAGGCAGGTGACTCAGTACCTGCGTTGAGGATTTCCTCACCAGGAGAACTTCAGTGTTTTCTGGATTCAATCCCAACCTGCTGGCCTCATCCAGCCTCCGTACATCGCTGCAGACTCCCACAGCCTCCCTGGAAAGAGATAGGAAGGAGAGTTCCCCTAGCCTTTTTCTTACACATGAAGAATTTGAAAATCCCAAAGCAGGACATCTAAATAGGACTTCGGGGAGGAGGGGGCGGGAAGAGGAGTGCAGTGGGACCCCTCACCCATCTTCCACCTGAGGTGGCCACCGCAGCTGGCTTCACGGACAAGCCAACCCTCCTCCCCGCTCTGTCATTTCATAGGAATCAAAACATCCCATCCCTCCTGAGGGTAGCCTGGCAGGGCTCAGGGCATCAAGAGCTGCCTGGCAGCTGGAAACCAAGCACTGCAATGTGCCCTCAGGGCGGAAATGCAGGAATGCAGAATCTGCTGGATTTCTGCCTGCCAGGCAGCTGTGGAGGCCCAGGAGTGCAGGCAGAAGCGACAGGCATCCTGGGCAAGGTGGGTGGGGGGGCAGTGTCCTTGCATTCCTGACCCCGTCCCCTCTAGCCTTGCACCCAGCGTGGCGCTGGGCTGTGCAAATATTTATCCCCCTGGCTTGGCATACCTGACTCTGGATTTGCTCAATCACGTGCTGCGAGAATGGAGGTCACATGATGTGCAAACTGCGGAGAAAGGTGGGCCGGGGTGGCAGCAAGAATGCCAGCTCTGCGGGGCTGTGGGGGAGTCCGAATGCAAACGCGCTCTGGCGTCAGGGCTGCCAAGGGACAGGAACAAAACAGCCTTTTGCCACAGAAGTCAGGAGCTGAAACCTCATGAGCTGGTTGCAGTAAGTCTTGCAACTGGCCCATCGAAGTCTTGTAACCGGCACGCTGAAGACAATGGGAATTACTTCTGAGTAGACCTAAACACATCTATTGCAGCAGCTGGGGCTTGGTGGTACTGGGGGTGGGGGTTGGTGATGACACACTGATGCTCTTTTTTAAAACAACTGTCCCTGCCTTGCTGCCAGTGGGATTGCTTTCTTGGGCAGAGCTCTCGCATCTTCACTGACTGCAGGGCAGGCAGAAGTCTGGCCGGTGATGCTTCCTCCACCACTCCTCGGCATGCTGCCCCATCTGATGAATTTCTGCCTGCCGTGCACAGCAATGGCACAGGAGCCCTGCTAGGAGAAGACTGATAGCCCTAAATGCCAGGGCTACGCACCCCTTCAAAGCATCTGCCTCATAATTAAGAAACCTGCGGCCAACTTACTAGAAAAAGCCCAACCTGGTCTGCTCTTCTGCCTTTGGCAACTTGATGTGCAGAAATCAGGAGGTGGAGCTTTTCCAAGAGTAGGGGGGATGGACTGTGCAGTCCTTGAACTCTTCTAAGTCTCCCTTTCTTGTCTGCCTCCCTCAGTCCTCGAGTGGGTGCCAACCAAAGTCCGGACAGTCGCGGGGACTGTGGTGGGCTACTGCGCGACCCTGGGGCAGATTCTCCTCCCTGGGCTGGCCTACGCCCTCCCGGACTGGCGCTGGCTACAGTTTGCTGCTTCGATGCCCTTCTTTGTCTTCTTCCTCTACTCCTGGTGAGCTGGCAGTGCCTGGAATAATAGAGCCCACCCTCACCCTGTGCCCGGAGGCTTTTCCAGCAGGTTGGGGGGAGCTGTGGCTTTTTTCATGGAAGCATTCTGGTTTTGTGGGCTTTACTGTTTACATGGCAGGCTGAAACCTTTTCACCTCCATGATTTGGACCAGGGACGGCCCACCCAGGAGACCAACTGAGAAAGGCGCTTCAGGCGGTGTGTTGGGGAGGCAGTGATTTCCCTTCCCCATCGCTCCTCCTGCTGCTTGGATTTGGAAAAAAAAAGGGGGTGGGAAAGACAGTGCGGAGGAGAGGAGGAGTGGGTTTGCCTCTTCAGCGGGTTGTGGATTTTTCCTGAAAACTTGGTCTTAAGTTTGGTCACCATATGAGGAGCTTCTCTCCAGGCCAGCTCCAATGGCAGCTGATAACTTTTCTTGGCCTTTCCCTGGGGTGTTTGCAGGAAGCCGGGACACAAAAGGTGCTCGGGGAGGGGCATGATTGATACAATTATAATACAATTATTATGATATAATTATAATACAATTACACAGGGAATAGACTGAATGTTCTTTTCCCTCTCACACTACACCAGAACCAGGGGACAGCTGCTAAAGCTGAGTGTTGGAAGAGTCGTATTATGGGGGATAAGAACAGGCCCTCAGTTTGGCTGTACTTGTCATAAGAGGCGACCAAACAGCCACCGGGTAGATGGGGCTCGTCAGCCTGGGAAGGCAGCTCATCTGAGAGAAGGAAAACTCTGATCCCAAACCTCCACTGCCTTGTGGCTACATCCAGTTATGGAAAAGGCTTCAGGAGTCAACCTCGAGGCCAAATTCAGAGCTGGAGTCCTTGAGGCAGTTCGTGGCTGAACACAGTCACGTTCTGGCAACTCCTGCGACACCGCTGGAACCAACCGTATTGGCCTCTGCCTTTCCATTGGACCATTTCAGCGACGTGGAGAGGGGGGATTTGCTGCATGGGAAACAGTCTTTCCTCCATACCTACTTTACCCAGGCTTCACACTCTGGAGAGGACATTCTGTTCCAGAACCACTACTCAGAGCGCGATACCATAGTCTTCCGAGACTGAAGGATCTTCCGAATACTGTTGTTGAGACTGAAGGATGCCAACATGGAAGAGTCAGGACAAAAGGAAATATTTCTTTACTCAGTGTGGAATTAATCTGTGGAACTCCTTGCCACAGGATGTTGTAATGGCATCTGATCTAGATGCCTTTAAAAGGGGATTGGTCAGATCTCTGAAGGAAAAGTCCATCACATAAGCCATGATGGGTATGCGCAATCTCCTGGTTTTAGCAGTAGACTAGCTATGAATATCAAGTGGAAGGGAGTGGCAAAAGGATTCGGGTCTCTTGTTGTCTTTTGCGCTTTCTGGTGAATCTGGTGGGCCACTGTAAGATACAGGAAGTTGGATGAGATGGGCCCTTGGCCTGAACCAGCAGGTTCTTAGATTCTTATGAACTGAAGGATGCCAGAGGACGATCCCTTCTTGGGAAGATTCTGGGAGTGTTTACCATGGTCTGACCCTGGGCTGTTTCCATAGGTGGTTTGCTGAATCCGCCCGCTGGCTGGTCCTGGCCGGGAAGCCGGAGCAGGCCGTGGAGGTTCTCAGGAAGGTGGCCCTGATCAACGGGAAGCAGGATGAAGGAGAGAAACTGAACACAGAGGTGCAGGCGCAGGGGGGCAAGGTCAAGGTTGAGGGTGAAAGAGGTGCACATTCCCTTGAGCTTCTCCACACTTGGCCATGAAACTGCACAAAACGTTTGAGGTGTCTTTTTGGGGAGATGACCTCCACCCACCCTGATCTCTTCTTGGCGAGCCAGTTGTCCCCAAATCACAACTCACCTGAACCCCAAAATCAAACTTGAGTCAGTGATGAGCCAGTGCTGAAGTGATGGGAGCTCCTGCAAGCTTCTGTTAAGTCAGCCTCAGTTTTTTCCCATTCTGTAAAATGGGAACGTTGGTCATAGTTGCTTAGTGGGTGACAGCTGGCAATATGTGTATGCCAAGCGTAAGGGACAGTCTGTCTAAGCATAAGAGATAATAAAAGGCGATGCACATATTAAAGGGCTGATTGAAGTTTAAATGGCTCTTAAATGGATGTGGCGTGGCCTCCATATCCGAAGAACCTGTATCTGCAGATCTGGTTCAACCTGGGTCCCCAGGACCCACAGTGAACCAGACTTGGTCCAACGTGAGCCCTCCAGAGGCAAGGACCCATCTCTTATTGATTGATTTGATTTGATTTGATTTGTATTCCGCCTTTCTCCCCAAAAGGGCACCCAAGGCGACTTATGCTATCTTATGCTCTTATGTGAAACCAGAAGTCGCTTTTTGTGTGTTCCAGGGCCATTCTGAAACTCACAGAGGCCACAGGTGGACACGCGCAACCTCTGTGTGCTTCAGAAAGCCCCCTGGAGGTGACTGGAGCACAGCTCTGGTTGCCTCCAGAGGGCTTAAAGAGGCTGAAAGTGTGGATTTCATTATCCACTTGTCAGCCCCCCCCCCCCAGATGCCCTGACCCCTGACTTACCCTGGAGCAGGCACCCAATGCCCAGGGTGGGGAGGCTTCCCAGTCCTTGAGGGGGGCAAAGAAGGTTGGCTCACGCCAGCCAGACAGGGGAGGCTGGCGAGGCAAACAGGTAACACTGAAGGAAACAAGCCAGGAGCAGGAAAAGCCTTTTCTGCCCACCTGGAGGAAGGGGAGGGAAGCCCCAAAGGGGGCTTGCTTGCTCCATAAAACAGGGAGGCAGGGACGAGAGGCAGTCAGTGTGAAGCAGGGAGCTGGGAGGTGAACGGCTCCTGCTCCTAGGCCAGGTTTGGCAGCTCTGCTGGGAGGAGGACGAGGCTGCTGGAACCCCCTCCCCCTCCAGCCAATCTGAGGCCTCCCTGGGGGTGGAACAAGCCTGCCCCAGGCCCCTCCAGGGGTGGGACCCTACACCACCGTTTCTTGTATCCGCAAGGGGTCTGAGAACAAATCCCTCGCGGATACCGAGGTCCCACCTGCAGAACCACCGTCTGGGTTACAGAAGCGGAAGTTAATAAATGTCTTCGAACTTTCATCACGTGGAGGGAGAGGATAGTTTTTGAACTGAGCCAGCGCGTCAGGACCGTTGGAGTTCCGGGAGATCAGAGCTTAACTCGACCATAACATCCACTGGGGCATCTGGAAGCCATTCAGCCCAACAGAGCATACAGTTCTGGTTGCAACAGCTCAAAACGGATCTAGCGGAACTGGAAAAGGGGCAGGAGAGAGAAACCCACAGGGAGCCTCCCAAACATGACCGGAAGTGCCCTCCGGTTGTGCCCGCACACGACCTCTACGAACCTCAGAACACCGCCAGAGGCAACCATTATCTGTAGTTTTCTGCATCTGCAGGGTTCAGGCAGTGGAACCCCAGTAGATGCCAGGGGCTGACCTGTTGGCTACTTCAGAAGGCCAGATGGAAGGGGGTTGCAACAGGATGCAGGTCTCTTGTTTCCTGTTGTGCTCCCTGGGGCATTTGGTGGGCCGCTGTGAGATGCAGGAAGCTGGACTAGATGGGCCTGTGGCCTGATCCAGTGGGGCTGTTCTTAGGTTCTTAAACTACAATTCCCAGGAAGCCTTGCAGGTCTCTTGTTGTCTGGTGTGCTCCCTGGGGCATTTGGTGGGCCGCTGTGAGATACAGGAAGCTGGACTAGATGGGCCTATGGCCTGATCCAGTGGGGCTGTTCTTATGTTCTTAACTACAATTCCCAGGAAGCCTTGCAGGTCTCTTGTTGTCTGGTGTGCTCCCTGGGGCATTTGGTGGGCCGCTGTGAGATACAGGAAGCTGGACTAGATGGGCCTATGGCCTGATCCAGTGGGGCTGTTCTTATGTTCTTAACTACAATTCCCAGGAAGCCTTGCAGGTCTCTTGTTGTCTGGTGTGCTCCCTGGGGCATTTGGTGGGCCGCTGTGAGATACAGGAAGCTGGACTAGATGGGCCTATGGCCTGATCCAGTGGGGCTGTTCTTATGTTCTTAACTACAATTCCCAGGAAGCCTTGCAGGTCTCTTGTTGTCTGGTGTGCTCCCTGGGGCATTTGGTGGGCCGCTGTGAGATACAGGAAGCTGGGCTAGATGGGCCTATGGCCTGATCCAGCGGGGCTGAATTCCCAGGAGGCCTTGCAGGTCCCTTGTTCTCTGGTGTGCTCCCTGGGGCATTTGGTGGGCCGCTGTGAGATGCAGGAAGGTGGACCAGATGGGCCTATGGCCTGATCCAGTGGGGCTGTTCTTATGTTCTTTAACTACAATTCCCAGGAGGCCTTGCAGGTCTCTTGTTACCTGGTGTGCTCCCTGGGGCATTTGGTGGGCCGCTGTGAGATACAGGAAGCTGGGCTAGATGGGCCTATGGCCTGATCCATTGGGGCTGTTCTTAACTACAATTCCCAGGAAGCCTTGCAGGTCTCTTGTTATCTGGTTGCTCCCTGGGGCATTTGGTGGGCCTCTGTGAGATACAGGAAGCTGGACAGGGTGGGTCTTTGGCCTGATCCAGCAGGGCTCTTCTGAGGTTCTTAGAGCTGCTGTGAGGATAACATGGGAGGGAGGACCATTTTGAGCCCCCGGGAGGAACGTTGCAGTTTCTCTCTCACAAGGCGTTTCCTCCTCCCTGCAGGTCTTGAAATCAAACATGCAGAAGGAAATGGCCCTGGCACAGTCTTCCCACACACTGGTCAGCTTGGTCCGCACTCCCACGGTGCGCCGCATCTCCTGCTGCATCTCCAGCGTTTGGTACGCCCCTGTCACTTCTCTTCAGCCCTTCCCCAGCCATCCAATTCTCCAGCCAGCCAGGAGTGCTGGAAGCTGGACGGGAGGATCTTAAGGCCCCGGGTTTTTCCACCTCCTCTCTCTTCCGCCTGCTCTTCCTAGGTTTGCCACCAGCTTCTCCTACTACGGCCTCGCCATGGACCTCCAGAACTTCGGGTTCAGCCTCTACCTGATCCAAGTGGCCTTCGGCTCCATCGACATCCCCGCCAAGCTGGGTGCTGCCATTGGCATGAGCTACATTGGGCGGAGAGCCACACAGGCCTTCTCTCTCATTTTGGCCGGCTTAGCCATCCTGGCCAACATATTTGTGCCCCCAGGTGAGCAGCCCCGATGGAGCCAGTGGGTTTGATGGGCTTGTTGGACTGGAGAGGGGAAGGGCTTGATGGCACACCGTTCGCTCCCTCCACTGCATGTCCCACTCTTCAAATTCTAAAGAAAAAGGGAAGTGTGCAGGAGAGAAGAGTTAGTGGGCTAGACTGACTCTCCTCTCCTCTGCACTTCCCGTTCAAATCCAGGGAGGAGGAAGAGCAGGGGAGGTTGATGCAGGCAGGCATCAGATCTGATGGACAAACTCAGCCCTGACTGTCACCCCCACAGCCTGCGTTCAGGATGCCCCATACCTCCTCGACTATGAATCTCCCAGTCTTTCCAGAGCTTCTTTGGAGGTCTTGGCTTGAGATCCTCTTCCTTTTGCAAAGACTGGGAATGAGAGACGATCACCCAGCAGTGACCCTCAAGGAGGTGACCCCGTTGGGAACGTTCTCTGCGCTTGGACTCTTGGAGAAAAGGAGGGCCTTTGGGACTTCTGGCTGATTTAGTCCCTCTCCAGTGCTGCTGGAAACCTTCCTGCACTGCTCTGCTGCATTCTGCAGGCAGTTCTGGTGCGTTGGGTTGTTTGCCGATGCCTGTTTTGGGTTTGGAATGATTGACAAACCAGGAAACTCGGCCAGAGGGAAACGTTATGATGAGGCTGCAAAACAATTCTCTGCAAGGGATCCTGAGGGCACACCTCTCACGGGAGCCCAGGGGTTGGCTGCAATTTCTGAGTGGCCTGGGGAGAGGCTCTCTGTGCATGCTCAGAAGCTACCCCTGTGTACGATTCCTTCCCACGTCCCCTTGGCCAGGGGAGTTTTGAAACCCAACCTTGTTGGGTGACGTTGCAGAACTGGCTAGCTGAAGGAGAACTGCAGCGAGGGGAGGGCAACTGGACAGAAACCGGACACTCACCAGGCCTGCTCTGCCCCTCTTTTGCACCCTCCCACCCCAAAGATCTGCAGACTCTGAGGACCTCCCTGGCTGTCCTTGGGAAGGGCTGTTTGGCCTCCTCCTTCAACTGCCTCTACCTCTACACAGGAGAGCTCTTTCCAACAGTGATCAGGTATGTCCCAGTCGGTCGTGTGTGGAAGTGCAGCGGTCTCTAAGCAGGAGCCCGTCCAGAACTGCTTTGCAAACGTAGGATCGGTTAGGACATTAGACAACAACAAAAGAGATTCAGTTTGCAATTACAGTCTCACAGAGCCCTTTACATTGAATGGATCATGGCTTGCTCCATGCTGGAGACGGCACACAAAGTGGTACCTGTGCGCTCACATGCAGTCTCTTGCCACGCTGAATCCTGTCCCCCTTGCCTGACACCACGTCAGCTGCCATCTCCTCCTCCTCCTCCTCTTGCTCTTTGGGTTTGAGTGGGAAGGGCGGAATGGAGAGGAAGCGGGAGGGAGGATACGAGAGTGGTGCTTAGAGCCACTCTACCCCACAACTCTCCTCCTTCCTTTTTAATCCACACACAGTGTGGGAGAAGGAGGAGCCCTGATGGAGGAAGGTGCCTCCCTGTTAATCCTGCACAGGAGGTGACGGCCTTAGCACAATCCACCTGTTACTCTGCACGTGCCCGATCTCGTCTGCTCTCAGAAGCTAAGCAGGGCCAGGTCTGGTTAGTACTTGGATGGGAGACCGCCTGGGAATACCGGGTGCTGTAGGCTTATACCATGATCTCGGAAGCTAAGCAGGGTCAGGCCTGGTTAGTGCTTGGATGGGAGACCGCCTGGGAATACCGGGTGTTATAGGCTTATACCATGATCTCGGAAGCTAAGCAGGGCCAGGCCTGGTCAGTACTTGGATGGGAGACCGCCTGGGAATACCGGGTGCTGTAGGCTTAGACCATGATCTCGGAAGCTAAGCAGGGCCAGGTCTGGTTAGTACTTGGATGGGAGACCGCCTGGGAATACCGGGTGTTATAGGCTTATGCCATGATCTCGGAAGCTAAGCAGGGTCAGGCCTGGTTAGAACTTGGATGGGAGACCGCCTGGGAATACCGGGTGCTGTAGGCTTATACCATGATCTCGGAAGCTAAGCAGGGACAGGCCTGGTTAGTACTTGGATGGGAGACCGCCTGGGAATACCGGGTGTTATAGGCTTATACCATGATCTCGGAAGCTAAGCAGGGCCAGGCCTGGTCAGTACTTGGATGGGAGACCGCCTGGGAATACCAGGCGCTGTAGGCTTATACCATGATCTCGGAAGCTAAGCAGGGTCAGGCCTGGTTAGTACTTGGATGGGAGACCGCCTGGGAATACCGGGTGCTGTAGGCTTAGACCATGATCTCGGAAGCTAAGCAGGGTCAGGCCTGGTCAGTACTTGGATGGGAGACCGCCTGGGAATACCGGGTGCTGTAGGCTTCCAAGACTGAAGGTTGCCAACCAGGTGACAGCCTCAGTTGGCCTCCTAGATGAGCCAGGTCTGGGTGTGACTCAGCGCCAAGCTCTCTCTCAGGCGACTTCCCCAAGAACGACCCTTCCCCTCCGCCCAGCCTCGCTTGCCTCGTTGTGGTTCTTGAAAGGACCAAGAGAAACCAGCGTTGCAATTTTTTAAAAAACGATTCTGCAGTTTCTCCTTTAAAGGGTGTTTTCTGCACTTCCAGGCAGACCGGGATGGGAGTGGGTAGCACCCTGGCTCGTGTGGGAGGCATTGTGGCCCCGATGGTCAGGATGACCGGGGAATATTTCCCGTACCTTCCGCCACTCATATATGGGATTGCCCCCATCCTGTCTGGGATCGCTGCTGTCTTCTTGCCAGAGACTCTCAGCGTGCCCCTTCCGGACACCATTGAGGACGTCGAGAGCAGGTGAGTGTTTCTGGATTCAGCAGAGAGTAGATCCATGACCAGAGAGTCCGCGGGGGAGTCCCAACGCCAAGTGCAAGGAAAACAGTTGGTGGGGTTTAAACAAAAGGCCGTGTCTCATCAAACTGCAGAAGAGGACAGTTGCTCCATAAACACTCTGCCCCCTGCAGCTGTGGGCTCCCCCCCACTGGAGGTTTTCAATCAATGGCTGGATGGTGGCCGCTGCACTGAGCAGCAGGTTGGACTAGATGACCTGCCAGATCCCTTCCAACTTTCCCTTTATGTCCTGGGAAGGTCCTGGTGTGAACCTTGTTACTGTCAGGAGATGGCCTGAAAGCAGAACCACTCTTTCTCAGCCTCTGGTCACAAATCAAATATTGGAGGCTGGCCTACCTTACAGGGCTGTTGTGTTGTGATTAATTTCACCCAGAGAGGGATGCAGAGCAGTTGGAACACTCTGAGGTTGTAGTTCTATGTACTTACCTGAAGGTTTGTCCCCTTGAACTTCTGTGGGACTCACTTCTGAGTGAACATGCAGAGAGTGACATCAACAATCTAAATCGGATGGACAGACAAAGCACAGAGCTCAGAGTTAACTGATAGCTCAGGGACCTGAGAAGGTGCTGCGGGATTTGGCCTCTTAATACCATGGCGTCAGATGCAAGGGAGGGCACCAAGATGAGGTCTCTTGTTATCTGGTGTGCTCCCTGGGGCATTTGGTGGGCGGCTGTGAGATACAGGAAGCTGGACTAGATGGGCCTCTGGCCTGATCCAGTGGGGCTGTTCTTATGTTCTTAACTACAATTCCCAGGAAGCCTTGCAGGTCTCTTGTTATCTGGTGTGCTCCCTGGGCATTTGGTGGGCCGCTGTGAGATACAGGAAGCTGGACTAGATGGGCCTCTGGCCTGATCCAGTGGGGCTGTTCTTATGTTCTTGACTACAATTCCCAGGAAGCCTTGCAGGTCTCTTGTTATCTGGTGTGCTCCCTGGGGCATTTGGTGGGCCGCTGTGAGATACAGGAAGCTGGACTAGATGGGCCTGTAGCCTGATCCAGCGGGGCTGTTCTTATGTTCTTATGAGAAGCAATAATCAAAAAGAGGCAGGCTCTGAGTCTTGTGCAGAGTGCCTTTCCCATGTTGCCCCCTCCCCACTACATGAAATTAATTCTATTCCAGAATGTTTTTCATAATGACATGCCATAAGAGGTGAAGCTCTTAAAAGGAGTGCCTCTGAGCATGTACAAAGTGTCACTATAGTCTTTATGCTACAGACAAAACGTTTCTTTGGTTAAAAAAAAAAAAAAAAAGGCCATACTTCTGGGGTTTAGTTCTAAATACATTGTAGTGATGT
Source organism: Tiliqua scincoides (assembly GCF_035046505.1). Lineage (NCBI taxonomy): Eukaryota > Metazoa > Chordata > Lepidosauria > Squamata > Scincidae > Tiliqua > Tiliqua scincoides. Next base: position 299,812 of record NC_089835.1, read on the forward strand.
GGCACCAGCTGTCCCAGGTTGTTTGCTGAAATCCAGTTTCCATTTAACCCCCCCCCCCCCCACAGAAGGACCCCAGAGCCCCCTTTCCCCAAGGGCCAAGAACAGGTTTTGCTGCAGAAGCTGGGATGAGAGACAGCCCAGGATGGCGGAATCTACGAAGACCGGGGAATGTGAAGCTGGCCTCAGAAGCTGCCTTAAGATTGATTTTTTTTTTTTCTGTTTGGAAAGTTGGAATATAAATGGACCAAATAAATAAAAAATTGCAGCTCCGCATCTCTCTGTAGGTGCACAGGGAAACTGAGCATTCAGCTGCAGAGATCGGAGCTGGAGACAGCCCAGTCGTGGGGCTGCCCTGTAGCACAGTTCCTGGCCTCTTGCCCTCAGGCCTGTGAGGCCCCATTTTGGAGGTCTGGCCCTTGGATCTCCAGGTAGGCATCTCACACTCAGATCTGATGAGTGTCTCCTGCACACTTTGCATTGCCCAGAAATGAAATCCTGACCAGGGAACACCCTCTGTGACCGGAGGAGTGTCCAAGAGTTCATGGGGGGGGCATCAGGGGCCCCCATGCACTCTGGGGTCAGCACTGGCTGCAGGAGAGGGTGCAGGATCCCTCTCCACCAGGAGAGGGTGCAGGATCCCAACACCACGCCAGGAGCTGTGGAGCAAGGCTTTCTTCCCAGCCAGGTTCACCTTGCAAACCCCCTCTGTCCTCACAGCCAAACTGGGGTGAGAAAGAGAATAACTGAACTGCCAACCAAGGGAAGGGGGGCTGGACGCCAGGCAGGTGGGACAGATCGCCTCCCACTTCCAGGGGGAAACAAACAACCAGACGGCACCTCTGGGTTGCCCTCCTGGCCGGCGTCTCTCAGCAGCCAAGAAGCCCTTTCTCCTCCCAAGAGCCTGCAGCCACCGCCAAACACACAGCTGTGTCCTGCGGCAAGCAGAGCCCATCAATCTCGTCCCTGCTGCAAGTTCTCACAAGCAGGCGTTCACTCCTGGACCAGGGAGCGATGTTTAAACGCCACAGCTGCTTCCGAGGATGCCGGAGTAAACACCGCTCCTGTTCTGGAGAAGGGGGCAAGGTCTCCACAGCCCCAGCAGTCCTGGCCTCCCTCTCGCCTCCCGGTCCCACGAAACCGGTGCAGGCGTCTCACGAAACCACACTGTTGAGTGCACTGGGCCAGGGCAAAGCCTCCAGACACCAACCACTCTCCACAGACCAGCCTCCACCGCCCACCTCCTGCTCTCTGGATATTTAAAGGGGGGGCGGAGTGGAGGAGAGGAGGGCTTGACGGCTGGTTTTGAAAAGAAGAGGAACGAAACCAAGAAGGAACTGGAAGAGTGGTGGGCTGGCTTTGGAAAGAGGGGAGCAGAGTGGAAGAGGGGATGGTCCCGCCCAGCACTTTTCTCTCCACTTCCTTTTCTGCTTAAGCCATTTCTGCCCAGCGTCGCGTATATGCAACTGGGAGCAAATGTGTAGGCCTGGGCTGGGCAGAAATGGGTTAATCCTTTACAAGCCTGGGAGCAGGGGGTGGCAGCTGGCCTGGCAAGGGGCTTTGGAGGCAACTGTGGTGCTTGGAGGTCTTGGCTGGCCCTGTACACACGCATCACCTTGGCCTGCGGCACCACTCCCTCTTGCCAGTGGAGGGGCCAACAGACTCATTGCTGCCCCCAGCAGCCCCACCTTCATTGTGCACTCTGGACCAGTTTGCTGCCCCCTGCCACTGCCACGCTGCCTTGGCGTTGTCACAGAAACTGGGACGGAGGCAGAGCTCCAAATTGGCAGCCCAAAGTCCAGCCCTTGGTCGGTCGGGCACTGGCTGGCAGCAGTTCCCCAGGCCTCTTTCTCTGCCCTTCCTCACAAGGCTGCCAGTCACTGAATCAGTGGGGATTTCTGCATGCAAGGCAAGAGCCTTGCCACTGACCTCTGCCGCCCCCCCCGCCTTGCACAACAGGAGTCCCACTCACCGCCCGGCCCCCAACGCTGAGGTCTGTTTCAAAACAAAGGAAGAGAGACCCATCCATATCTGTCATGCCGCAGCCATCCCTGTACAGCGCCGGGAAGACTCACGCAGCCCGATATCCAGCAGAGGGAGTGGAGGAGAGCTGGGTGTTTCCCCCACTCCTGCCTGCGCTCGCTCACTCCACCAGCAGCCAGAGCAGAACAGGGACTGGGTTGGGAAGGGAGCCGCACCTCCTCAGAACATGGGCGACCGAGACGGAGACAGCCGGACCCTGACCTAGGAGCCAACCATGCAAGCGACGACAGGGTGGCGGCCCTCCTCTCTCGCTTCGGAGGGGTGGCACCGTTCTCAGCAGGAGGGCATCTTGCCCAGCAGCCAAGGCTTCATCTTCGAGCTGTTCTGCCCCCAGGTGAGCCAAATCCCTCTTTATCATGGCACAAGTTTCGGTGGACCTCTACGGCAGAAGGCCACCAAATCTGCAAGCCTTTCAGGTGTCACCGGGCTCTTCCTCAAGCTTTTTGCAGCAGAGCAGCTGCTCCCTCACCTGAAAGCGTTTGCAGCTTGGCATAAACTAAGCTGGGGAGAAATACAAGCAGGGAATCTCATTCTAGGGGGTACTGAAAGAAGCAGGAAAGTGCGCAGAACTTGGTTGCCTTCAGGGAGGGGCAACAAAAGGGCAAAGAGGGTGCATTTATTTTCCAGGTTCTTTCTGCCTCACAGGGCAAAAGGAATCCAGGTCTCAGTCCGTCCCACCACCACCCGTGCGCCATTTCAAGTTAACTGGAAGTCCATTGAAGTTTTAACTGTGATTAGTACACTGCCCAGGAGGGTCACGATCAGGACAGGAAATACGGTGGGGGTTCAGCAATAAAGCCCCCTCCCCCCTGCCATGGCCTTGCATTATTTTGCACAATACTGATGGGTCTTGAACTTGCTTAGTTTTCCTGAATCCAAACTTGATTCTGGGGCGTTGCTCTCCGAGGATGACCTGCTCTTCCTTCTGGAACGGATGAGAAAGAGACAAAACCGTGCAGGCTTCTTTTCCTTCCAACAAAGAATGTGGCTTTGTTCGTCCACTTTGCCGTCAGGCAGACAGAAGAGCGGCCCATCCGCCCAAGGGCCAGACTGATGCAGGCGCTGACTGTCCACCTCCACAAATTCAGAAAGGAAGAGGAGAACAGGAAGTGTGGAGGAGAGGAGAGGCAAGCCAGCTGGCAGAGTTTATATATATATAAGGTGCCGGGGGCCTGTGAGACCCCAAAAGAATTAATATTATGGATTATCCGTAACCCCACAAACAATAAATAAGTAAATAAATAAACACATAAATTTATATTTATTTATAATAACCTCCTGGAAGTGTGTGTGTGTATGTATGTATGCACGCACGCACGCACACACACACACACACACATACACAGTATATACTTCGTATATATTAGTATTAGTATACTGTGAGACCCCAAAAGAATTAACATTATGGACTATCCATGACCCCATACAATTTCTCCATGTAGAATGACATTGCAAGTATTTAAGGAACACAATTTGACATTTTTACACCCTTGTCAACAGGAAATGATATTAGTGTTTACGGAAGAAGAGGCGTAGCTCACCCCTGTGTACCGTTAGCATTAATACAATTTCACATTTCATATTTTTACCTTAAATCCACCTCCCTGTTCACGACAATGACTTCGGGCCCAATCCAAGCCAGGCCTTGCGCTGGCCCAACACTGCCGTGAAAGTGCCTTAAAGCACTTTTGTGAAGACCTAAGCGGGGTTAGGCCAGCGCACGGACATAGGGGCAGGGGGGAGGAGGCATTTTGGGGTAAAGGGAGGGCGGGCGGTGGGTGTTCCCGACGTGGACAGGCAGGGAGTGGGAGGCGGGGCCAGGATCCTGCAGTTATGCCGGATCCTAACCCCATTCCCAGGCAGCCTGGGGCAGTTCCAGGCTGCTCAGATTTGCACTACCTCTGGAGGCGGTGCAGATCTGAGCAGCCGCATTGGGGCTGCTGTGGCTTTACCTGGGGTAAGGGGAAGCAACTCCGCTTGCCCCAGGCTGAGCCGCTTTCAGCCCCAATCCTGCCCTGGACGCAGCGCAGGCCCGCCAGCCTGCCTGCTCCAGAGCAGGTTTGGATTGCGCCCTGAGTTTCTTTTAAAACGGTAACTTAATTGGCGTGTATCTGACTTCACTGTCCTTTAACTGGAGGGGAGTTCACAATAATGGATGAATCTGTTACCCAAAGCCAGACAGCTGGTCATTAAGATGACCTTAATCAGTGGACAATGTTGAGACAGCCCAGCCACGCGACCAACTGAGGCAGAGTAAGGGGGCCTCTGCCTCCATCCAGCCTACTCTCTCTGTTGTTCCTCCTCCTGCTTTGTTCCCTTTCCCAAACCAAGGAGCAGCAGCAGTGGAGGCCGGTGGGCAGTGAGCATCCCACAGTCACCTGCGGACAGTAGCCTCAGCTGGCCTCAGGGTCGGGCCGGCCCTTCCCAACCACTGACAATTGATCGACCTTGATGACGCCTGCGCTCCCCCCCTTCACTGCCCTGTTTCTGATCTAAACAACTCTACAAATGCTGGCCGTTTCCTCACAGGGAGGTGTGCTCCAGCCCCCCCCCAATAATTTAGCTGGCCCACTCCTGCCCCTTTTCCAGCTCCCCAAACTTTGCTTCTGCAGCAGGGCAGCCACGACTGGCCGCACTGGTGGGTGCGCTTCTGGGGCAGGCTGGCACTCAGCCAAAGTTCTGGAACAGAAGACCTGAGAGCCACCGGAGGATTCGGTGGAATGGGAAGCGCGTGCTGAGCGAAGGGGCGTCAGAGAGAGCCCGGCAGAAAAGGGATGCAAACTCCAGGCACAGACTCTGCGCTCCGTTCCAGGGGACGGGCTGTTTCCTTTGTCCTCACAGACAGTGACATTAACCACCTGCCGCAGCACCGTCTGCCACTCATCCCCACTTTTCCAATCACATGTGCTAAAATAGCGCATCCTCCATGTCTTTCCTCCTTCCCACTCTGAAGCCGGCAGAAGCCGAGAGCCCCCCAGGGAGTCGCAGTATTCCCAGCAAAACGTGGCTCAGTCCTCCAATCTCAGACTGGAACGTTCCATCCAAAAGGCCCAGGTTACTCTACAGAGTGCCTCTGAGTGTGTGCAGAGCGTCCTTCCCTGCCCACTCAGTAGTCACATGCAGACCCTACCTGCCACCCTGCCAGGGTTGGCCTGTGGTTTCTCCACCCTCAGGCGGCATGCTAAACACCCCCATCCTCTTTCTCAGTAACGAGAAACACCCCCAGCCCTTTCTCACTAGGGTTGCCAGCTCTCCAGGTCTGGGCTGGGGTCTCCAGGAATCTGCATCCCACTCCAGGTGATGGCTGAAAGCAGCCCTGGAGGTTTCTAACAGGGCCTCCTCCAGGAACGTCCAACACCATAACCTGTTAGAGCGGGGGAAGATCTCCAGGGATAGTTGCAGTCGGAGCTGGAAATCTTAGAGATAATCAGAGAGGAAGAGGAAGTGGAGGAGAGTGGTGGGACAGAGCAGTAGCGCCCAAAGTTGTGACTAGGAAATGTGGTCTCTGTCCGAACTGCAGCTTTTGGTTCTGCCTCCGTGCAGCTCCTCCTCTTGGTAGACCTGGGCACCAGGACGCTCTGGGAAGTTGCACCTGTTACCTGGCATCCCAGAAGGTTGCACGACAGGCTATCCAAGCAGACACGACTGCCCAGAGCATCCTGGTGCCCAGGACTACCAAGAAGAGGAGCCACACAGAGGTGGAACAAGATGGTCTGCTCACGGGGCGGACAAATCCCTGCGATCTGGCCCCCAGGCAGGGTTCAAGCAGCCCTGGGCTAGAGCCTCAGAAGGGTCTCCTGTCCACCACACTTCCATTCCCCTCTTCCGTCCTATCAAGAAGCGATGGAGGTGGGCACCCCACCAAACCACTGCTCCAATCAACCTCAGAGTCAGTGGTCCCCTGAAGGCCAGTCGGAAAAGTGTTGAGCAAACCTCCCTGGGTGAGGAGGCAGCACTCCCCAAAATTAGCAAAGGGTCTGACACAATCCTGGAGTGAAGAATATGGGGCCGTTCTCTGTTTCAAGAGCATTAGAAAAACGCACAGAGGGCAAGTCTATTCATGGCCACTAGTCATTATGACAATGTGGAACCTCCAAGTTCAGGATGAGTCTATCTCTGAATCTTTTTCTGATGTTCTTATATGCCTCCAATCAGCCTGACAATCTGACAATCTTATATGCCTGACAATCAGCCTGAAGAAAACACAGGTCATGGTTCAGGATGTGGACTCACCTCCCTGCATTACAATCTCTGAGCATGAACTGGAGGTTGTCCATGACTTTGTGTACCTTGGCTCAACGATCTCCGACACTCTTTCTCTCGATACCGAGCTAAACAAGCGCATCGGTAAAGCAGCTACCACGTTTTCCAGACTCACAAAGAGAGTCTGGTCCAACAAGAAGCTGACGGAACATACCAAGATCCAGGTCTACAGAGCTTGCGTCCTGAGTACACTTCTGTACTGCAGCGAGTCATGGACTCTTCGCTCACAACAGGAGAGGAAACTGAGCGCTTTCCACATGCGCCGCCTCCGACGCATCCTCGGCATCACCTGCAGGACAAAGTTCCAAACAACACAGTCCTGGAACGTGCTGGAATCCCTAGCATGTATTCACTGCTGAAACAGAGACGCCTGCGTTGGCTTGGTCATGTCGTGAGAATGGATGATGGCCGGATCCCAAAGGATCTCCTCTATGGAGAACTCGTGCAAGGAAAGCGCCCTACAGTTAGACCACAGCTGCGATACAAGGACATCTGCAAGAGGGATCTGAAGGCCTTAGGGATGGACCTCAACAAGTGGGAAACCCTGGCCTCTGAGCGGCCCGCTTGGAGGCAGGCTGTGCAGCATGGCCTTTCCCAGTTTGAAGAGACACTTTGCCAACAGTCTGAGGCTAAGAGGCAAGGAAGGAAGGCCCATAGCCAGGGAGACAGACCAGGGACAGACTGCACTTGCTCCCGGTGTGGAAGGGTTTGTCACTCCCGAATCGGCCTTTTCAGCCACACTAGACGCTGTGCCAGAACCACCTTTCAGAGCGCGATACCAGAGTCTTTCGAGACTGAAGGTTGCCAATACAATATGCCTCCAATATTGGGGGGATTGGGACCACAGATCAAAGCTGCAGCTAGAGTCCTTGGAGCCTGACCAGCCGGTGAAGCTGAAGCTTTTCCTGGTATTCATGGTTACCAAACAGCTGTCCAAGACAGGGAAACCCAGCCGGGGCCGGGCAGGGAGGGATGTGGGGTGGAACACTGGAAGGATGCACGTTCCCCCCTCCCGGGGTCTCTGGGCCAACCTGAGCCTCTCTCTCCATCCAGGCCTATCCCCCTGCGCAACTTTCCTCCACTGACTTTCGACATGCCGGCCAGACCCCTCTTCGAGCTGTAAACAAGGGCTGCCTGTTTCCAATTAGGGCCATTAGGTTGAGAGGAATTGAATAATCCGAAACAGGCAGACGGTCGCTGACTCTCTGGACGCAAATTGAGAACGGATGTGTCTGCAGATGGAAGGGCGCAATTCCATGTGTGCACATCAGACCAATTTGGTCTGCAGTGGCAGCTGGACTGATGCCTCCGCAAGCTGCCCGGCATGGCTCAAAGACAGCCTGGAGCTCTCCTGACATTCGGCTCAGCATCTCTTCGTTGAAGGCGCACTGCTTAGGGAGAAGGAGGATCGATCCGATAGGCCCGTCTTCCATGGAGAGGGAAGTGTGGGCACCACAGCTTTAGGGAGGCCTGGGCGTAACAAAAGAGTGAGAGCCTCTGCAAGAGGCCCCACGGCAGAGAGTACAAGCTGGCGCTGCCCTTCCACAGACAGCCATGAGCAGGCAAGGGCAGAGACTGGCGTGATCCTGCCCATCCACAAGGCCAACTGAGGCTGTCGCCTCAGGTTACGGCTTGGCAAGGAGTGCCTGCTGCCCACCTACAGTCTGGCCCCTGCTCAAACGAAACCCCCAGTGCTGTGTTGCTGCTGTTGCTCTGTGCTCTGCACATGCTCAGATGCACCATCTTTTTTAAAAGTGTCTCACAAGGGCTTAAAATGATGAGGGCGTTTTTGAGGCCTTCGGCTCAGAGTCAAGTGCTTTCTCAGCGCGATCCCTCCCCACAAGGCAGGACAACGATGCCAGGCTGACAACACCCGCCAAGGAACACCGCCTGGTCCCCTGCGGAATGCCCCCGCCTCCCAAGGGAGCCAATGGAGAGCCCAGCCGGCTCCTCCCGCCAACGTCTTCCCCAGTGGCCTGCACCAACCTCTGCGTGCAAACCCCCAAAATAGAACCGCTCTCCCCTCACTCACACTGGCAGCCGCCACCAGGGAGCAGCCGGGGGGACGTGTCACTCTGCGATTTCGTTCCATAAACACGGCCTGAGGAAGAACATGCGCAGGCAGATTCCCGTGACAGCGCCAAGGCCTGCCTCCCCCAAACAGCCCTGCCTGCTTGCCCTGGCAAAGAACGGAACTCGGCCTCAGCTCAGATCCTGGAGCCCAAGATTTGGCAGGGATTGGGCCTCCACCTGCACATTTGCCCCCCTCTCCTCCTCAGCACCGCTGCCCGCTGGGTCCCCCCCTCTGTCCTTCACATGGGGGGGGGTAAACCGAATGCTAGATGCAGGGGGGTTGCAGCAAGGATCTTGTGGTCTTGTGCGTACTCCCTGAGACATCTGTGAGATACAGGAAGCTGGACGAGAGGCCTGATCCAGCAGGGCCTTTCTTATGTTCACTCTTTGTTTTCCTTCTCCCTATGACACGCAGCCCTCTGAGGTGGGTCCTTGGCACATACGGTTTCCCTCCAGTCCTTCTTTCTCCCCACAAGCTCCGGGCAGCTCCATCCTCACATCCGCAAGGTGTTGCATTCCCAGGTAGGGCAGAGAAAGCCTGACCCTCCCCAAGATGGAAAGAAGACGGAGCTGCTGCTCCCCAGCTGAACCTCCATGATGACATCCAGACCTCCATTCCTCGAAGCCAATGTAAATATTTTTCCGCCAACGGCTGGACGCCTGAGCGAGGGAGCGTTCCTGGGCGCATGCTGCTCTCGGCCTGATCCGCAAGCCGTGCGCACCTGCGCTCCTCTCCTGGCGATGCACCTTCTCCGGGAGTCGGCAGAAGTTGGCTAACTAGGAACTCTTTGCGGAGAGTGCATGAACATGGACAGCATTTTCTGGGTTTGCCAAATGTCTCCCAGGCAGTACTGCAGTGTTCTGCTTACTACAACAACCCCCTATATAAGCAAGTCTTATTATGCCCATAGTGGAGATGGGAAGACTGAGGCCTCGAGGGAGCGGCGTGCCTGAGGCATGACCAATTTGCACAGCCTCCCTTCTTACCCAGCAGCCTGTCAGCCACCCCGTTTTGTGAATGTGAAACAGAAGAGGCGAGGAAAGTCTCTACACAAGCTCTTATCCTCTACACTTCCTCTTCGCTCCATCCTGCTTTTTCCTTCCCAGTTCCAGGAAGCAGGAGGAAGAGTGACAGAGGAAGACAAGCGGGCAGGAGGCAGGCTTATCAATTTGCCACCTGAGGCGACAGCCTCACTCGGCCTCACAGGCGAGCCAGCCCTGAAAATACGAACCATCATCCAGAACCGGTTTTCGGTGTAAAAAGAGATGCAGGTCCCCAAATGGGAGCAGAATTATGAATGAGCAGGCCCGGCTTCCCACTAACCTTCAGCCCCAGAGCGCTTTCTGGAAAAATAAGTCTCCGGCGATTGGCTCCTTTTCCAAGGTGCCTCCAAGGGGAAGGCAGTGCTGTTTGAACACATGAAGATTAATATTGACACACAGGGGAGCAAAACAACAAAGGTCAATTCGAAAGGGAACAGCAAGCAGTTCCTTCCTCTTTGGAAACACCAACCACCACCGACACCCCCAGGGAACAAACAAGGGAAAGAGGCGGAGAAGTCCATGCTGGGGGCTCTCCCCTTCAGGTCGGGTCCATCTCCCTCCCTGTCAGGAGGCTGCCTCCCACTGAGTCTGACCCTCAGTTCCCCCGGCTCAGCATTGCCAGGCACAGTCATGCAGCGGCAATTTCAGGCAGGCTCTGCGCCAGCTTCCTTGGAGAGACTGCCAGTGATTGAATCAGGGCTGTAAAAGCAAAGGCAGGGACTGCACCTCCCACCCCACTTGTCTGCCTCTCCCTCCTTTTTTCCCTGCTGGGCCAAAGCTGCAGGGGGGCTTCCTGTCTTTGTGATTCCCTGCAGCTTGGACTGCTCTGCTGCTGAGGGCAGACATTTCTTTAACAGGCTGGTTTACCGCCCAAGCCTATGAATGTCTACTCAGAAGTAAGTCCCATTTGAGTCCATGGGGCTTACTCCCAAGAGAGTGTGGATAGGACTGGGCTGTTAGGCAGCTACAGAGGGATCAGGACAGAGAACAGTGTCCTCTGGTGGCTGAGACCGGAAGGGCAAAGGCTCTAAAATCGGACCACACAATTAGACAGCAACTGTTACCCTGCTCGTGCCCAATCTCATCTGATCTTGGAAGCTAAGCAGGGTCAGGCCCGGTTAGTACTTGGATGGGAGACCGCCTGGGAATACTGGATGCTATAGGCTTATACCATAGTCTTTCGAGACTGAAGGTTGCCAACCAACCAACCATTTCACTTTTGCCTGTTCTTTTGCTGGAGCTTTATTGATTTATTTTTCACATTTTTATATTTTAATGCGGGATGTTCCTGGGAGGCAGGGCCTCTGCATCCGCCCATGGCATCTCCCCTCGCTCCATTCCTGCCTGCCTCCCTCTCTCCTTCTGTCCCCCAGAGCAGGTGGACCTGGCCTTGGAGAGGAAAGACAAAAGCCCTGAGTCTGTTGAGTCCGTTTTGTACGGCTCACCATTTGCCCCAGCCTCTCCTGGCAGAACCATCCACGTGATCCATGTGCAACCTCAGCCCCTTGGCTTGTGCATGCAGCCTCCAGATTGGTGCCTACCTGTGTCAACAAAAGACTCAGGCCACAGCAGAAAAAATTAAGATACAGTGTATTATTCTCAGCAGGGAGAAAAAGAATATGTGGAACTCCTTGACACAGGATGTCGTGATGGCACTTTGATGCCATTCGAAGGGAACTGGACAGATTGATGGTGGAAAAGTCTATCACAGGTTGCAAGCCCTGATGGGCATACACAAGCTCCGGGTTCTAGACGCATGCTTTCTCTGAATGCCGGATGCAAAGAAGTGGCACCTTGTTGTCTTGTGGGCTCCCTGAGGCATCGGATGGGCCACTGTGAGGTGCCGGAAACTGGACTAGATGGGCCTTGGGCCTGATCCAGCAGGGCTCTTAGGTTCTTAAGCACTTGGGGAATTGACAAGTTTTGCCCTGAACTAAGGAACTTGCATCACAGAGGAGGGTTTGTAAAATGGCATGAAACTGGTTTAAAGATTTGCAGTGTAGCCCAGGGGTGGGCAAACCCCGCCCCACAGGCCATTTGCAGCCCTTGGGGACCCCCAGTTTGGCCCACAGGGAGCCCCCAGTCTCCAATGAGCCTCCGGCTCGTCAGGGACTGTTGAAGCCTGTGCTAACCTAGAACTGCCAGCCGTGACCACCAGACACAAACTGTGGGCCGAGTTAGAGCAAGGCCTTTTATGGTCTCCATGTGTTTTCAGCATTATTTTAACCTCCCCCCCCCCCCATTGCCTCGGAACAGCTTCTGTCTCCAGGTGTTTCTGGCTTGGTCTGTATGTTTTCACTGTGCAAGAGGCGTGTGGCAAACGGTTCAGTAGTTCTCACCTGTTTCTGCCTGGATAGGGAGATGCTCTTTACACTCTCACATAACACCAGAACCAGGGGACATCCACTCAAATTGAGTGTTGGGAGAGTTAGGACAGGCAAAAGAAAATATGTCTTTACTCAGCGTGTGGTCGGTCTGTGGAACTCCTTGCCACAGGATGTGATGATGGCGACTGGCCTGGATGCCTTTAAAAGGGGATTGGACAAGTTTCTGGAGGAAAAATCCATTATGGGGTACAAGCCATGATGTGTATGTGCAACCTCCTGATTTTAGAAATGGGCCATGTCAAATGCAAGGGAAGGCACCAGGATGCAGGTCTCTTGTTATCTGGTGTGCTCCCTGGGGCATTTGGTGGGCTGCTGTGAGATACAGGAAGCTGGGCTAGATGGGCCTATGGCTTGATCCAGTGGGGCTGTTCTTATGTTCTTAAACTACAATTCCCAGGAGGCCTTGCAGGTCTCTTGTTATCTGGTGTGCTCCCTGGGGCATTTGGTGGGCCGCTGTGAGATACAGGAAGCTGGACTAGATGGGCCTGTGGCCTGATCCAGTGGGGCTGTTCTTATGTTCTTATGCCTGCCTGAGTAGCTCCGTAAAATCCATTCATTCATACAAGTGCCATCTCTAATGTATTAATGTATGTAAATTTATGTAAATTTATTCAAACTTGAAATGACAAGTTTGTGGGGGCCTTTTTCCCAGCCCCTGACATAGTGTCAGAGAGATGATGTGGCCCCCCTGCCAAAAATGTGCGCCTGCCCCTGGTGTGGACAGAAGGAGCACAGAGACGGTTCGGTTCTTTTTCGGCAAACCCCCAAACCACATTGGCGCCCTCAGCCCGGCTCACCTTTGTTTTTCTCCCTCCAGATCCTGCCCTTGGCTTGAAGGAGAACCTGTGTGGGCCACTCTGCCTCCCTCCCACATGCCCTTTGTGGAAGCTCCTTCCCCTCGCCCCCATGTGGAATGCCTTCCTGGAAGGCGATGAGGAAAGGCCTCTCAGCAGCAGCATGAATCTCTCTGAAGCACCGCTCAATCGCACCGTGGAGCCCCTGAGCCCTGAGTCCCCAGGAGACAGACACTCCCTCTGGGAGGTGGTCTTGATCATCCTGATGACAGGGGTCCTCTCCTTGGTCACAGTCGTGGGAAACCTTCTGGTGATCGTCTCGTTCAAGGTCAACCGAGACCTGAAGACGGTCAACAATTACTTCTTGCTCAGCTTGGCCGGGGCCGACCTCATCATTGGGGCCATCTCCATGAATCTCTACACCACCTACATCGTCATGGGGCACTGGGCCCTGGGGAGCCTGGCCTGTGACCTGTGGCTGGCTGTGGACTACGTGGCCAGCAACGCCTCCGTCATGAACCTCCTGGTCATCAGCTTTGACCGCTACTTCTCCATCACCCGGCCACTCACCTACAGAGCCAAGCGGACCCCCAGGAGGGCGGCCGTGATGATCGGACTGGCTTGGGCCATCTCCTTTATCCTGTGGGCGCCTGCCATCTTGTTCTGGCAACACCTCGTTGGGGAGCGGACCGTTCCGGAGGACACGTGTCAGATCCAGTTCTTCTCGGAGCCCGTCATCACCTTTGGGACAGCCATCGCTGCTTTCTACCTCCCTGTCACCATCATGGTGGCGCTTTACTGGAGGATCTACCAAGAGACCCGCAAGAGAGCCAAAGAGCTGTCTGGGCTCCAGGGCTCCGGCCTGAACAGCCAGCGGGCAGCACCCAAAGCACCCCCAAGGGGGGGCAGCAGCAGCAGCAGCTCAGAGCAGTCACACCCACTCACATCTCCTTCGGTCGCAGCCACAGCTCCGGCGCAACCCTGCTGCTTCCCTGGGTGGAGATCCGAGGACGTCCATCTGAACCGGAGCAGGAACGACAGCTGGAACACCACAGAGGAGGAGGAGGACATGGAGGAGGCCTCTGCCGACTCCCTGACCTCCTCCGAGGGAGAGGAGCGACCTTTTGAAGTCCACACTGTGTGTTCGGCCGTCTTCCGGCTTCCCATGATCGGCACCATCATGCAGCAGCCGCCGCCGCAGGCCGAGGAGGCCACTGGCAGGGACTGGGTGGGGGCAAGGGCCGTCAGAGCCCCAAAGCCACTTCCAGGCGTGGACAAGAGGCTCAAGCAGGCGCCCATCCCGCTGACAGGCAAGGCGCCCACCACAGCCCAGAGCCAGGCCTTGAACAGGCAGCCGCGGAGGCGGCACCGGCTCACCAAGAGGAAAACGGTCTCCCTGCTGAAGGACCGGAAAGCCGCCCGGACGCTCAGTGCCATCCTGCTGGCCTTCATCGTCACGTGGACCCCGTACAACATCATGGTGCTGGTGTCCACCTTCTGCCAGGGCTGCATCCCGCAAGGGCTCTGGAAGCTGGGCTACTGGCTCTGCTACGTCAACAGCACCGTCAACCCCCTCTGCTACGCCCTCTGCAACCGCTCCTTCCGGACCACCTTCGGGATGCTGCTGCGCTGCCGCTGGGACCGAAGCCACTGGAGGAAGATGCCCAGGAGGGCCGCCGTCTCCCACAGGACGCTGCACCACTGAGTGGGAGGCAGATGCAGGGAGCCCAAGGTGAGCAGAGGGCAGCGGGAACAAAGCGGTGGGGGTGACTGGAGCCAGGAGGGACTCGCAGTGCTTGCTGGGGAGTGTGTATACTTTTTATTGTGCACAGCATAAGCCGCCCCGAATCTTGGGAGAATAAGCAACCTGAGCCCACTTTCTCATCTTCGGAGAGCCCGTCTCCCTTTCCTCCTGCATAGTCGGATGACTGCCGGTCTGTCTGTGCCGTCATCCCCTTCCAAGATTGGAAAATTGGAGGAAAAATCCATCACGTGTTACAAGTGATGATGACTATATGCAGCCTCTGGGTTTCAGAGGTAGCCTCTCTCTCAATGCCAGATGCAAGGGAGTGGTAAGAGGGTATGGTGTTGTCTGCTCCAAGTCATCTGGTGGGCCACTGTGAGATACAGGATCAGATGGGCCCTTGGCCTGATCCAGCAAGGCTCTTCTTGTGAACAGGAGGTTCTTTAAGTACTCAGAACACAAGAGGAAAGGTCAAAACCCACGTGTTGCATTGCACAGGGGAGGGGGGATGACCCACATTACAGTGGACTCTTGTTTCAGTGGAGGGAAAAGGGTGTCCATCAGCGCCCAAAGTCTGCTAAATCCAAGGGTTTCACTGCACTGAACTTCCCATTTTCTCTACAGCAGCGGCTTCCAACCTTTAGGAGCCCGTGGACCACTGACAGAAACACTGGACTAGTCAGGGACCACATGCACCCACCTCCATCCCCACCATACAGAAAAATGCCATTTGCTAGCCCATGGGGGAGCGCTTGGTGAGACACTGGAAATCCCAGCTGCAAGGGGTCTATTCTCCACCCTCTCTGGTGGTCCATGGGGAAGCATCTCGCCAAGTGAGCTCTCCTCCACAGACTACCAGAAAGGGTGGAGAACGGACCCTCTGGCAGCCGGCACTTCAGCAAGCACCAGAGAGGGCGGAGAATGGACTACCTACAGCCACAGCCGCCACTGCAGTAGTCCATGGGGGAGCGCTCACTTGACGAGACGCTGGAAGTGATCAATGGTGATCATCTTTTTTTCCTGAGACCTTGCAGACCACTTCTTACGGTATCATGGACCACCTGTGGTCCCCTGACCACAGGTTGGGAACCAGTGGTCTAAAGAGTGCAGGCAAAGCTACACACCCCTTACACACACCTCCTGCCTCAGTGTGCAACCTTTTAAAAAAACAGGAAGCATGGAGTGGATGAATGCCTGGGATTTCTGGAGCTTGTCAAACCAAAGCCTGTTAATTCAGGGGTTCCCTGTAAAGTCAGGTTCCGTAGGCGGGCATCCCACAGAGCGGTGCGGTGCATCTCTAGGCACAGAGCAGAGACAAGCTGCCACCCCCCCTTGGGGGTCTTGACTATGTGTGGAGTCAGAAGCTCTTGACACCATACAGGGTGCCTGACTTCGTGTTGGGCCTTTTGCCTTCAGACACTGAAACTCAAACCCCCTTATTCCCTGTCTTGTGTGTCTTGGCAGATCCCACCACAAAAAGTAGGGAGGGCAGTTTGCTAGCTGAATGACGGTGTGCATAACGGCACCATCTTCTACACCAGGGGTGTCCAAACGTTTTGGCAGGAGGACCACATCATCTCTCTGATACTGTGTCGGGGGCTGGGGAAAAAAGAATTAATTTACATTTCAAATTTGAATAAATTTACATAAGTGAATATATTAGAGATGGAACATGTAAATGAATGAAGGTCAACAGCAATAGCTCGAGGCCTATAAAAGGTCTTGCAGAAAGCAGGGCCAGCCTTTCCTTTGCTGCCGCTACTGCATCACAGCCATGAAACAGCAATCAGTGGAGGAAGCCCTTGTCCCACAGCTCACGTGAGAGGGAAAACCGTCGTCCTCACACTGATAGCAGTTGCATTGGGCCAGCATGGGCTCCAGCAAGTCTCCAGAGGGCCAGCAGACTGGGGGCTCCCTGCAGGCCGGATTGGGAGTCCCCAAGGGCCGCAAGTAGCCCCCTGGCCGGGGTTTGGGCACCCCTGCTCTACACTGATCTTCCAGTGTTTATAAATTGATAGTTCAGTGTCGTAAACTTAGGGGAGTTTGGGGTGCTCAGAGTTCTTGGTTCTCAAACCCTAAAGCCCTCAAGGCCCCCCTGTCCAGTAGTACTGCCACCACCCTGTATGTGCCAGTGCCTCCGTCCAGGGACACTGAGACCCTCTAGGCTTAATTCTATCCCTTGCAGGCACTGAGCGCTTTCTCCAATTAAAGCTTCAGTTCTCAAGTTACTAGACCTCAATGAGCACTTGGTAGCTTGCTGAACAGCTAGGCAGGATTCTGAACCTTTGTTCCCAACAGGCAATGAAACAACTTAGTAAAAGGGATTTTAGTTTATTAAGTACAATAGGTTACATAAGGCAGCAAATGCTAGAGGCATAAACATCTAGGAAGCACATCAGCAATAAAACAATGAAGCTAGCTGGCTGTCTCTATTAATCCCTATCTCTCACCTGGGTCAGTTACTCTTGTAGAGCTCTTAGCCCCAGGCTACCTGTGAGGCCAGATGCCCATGGTGGACAATGGAGCTCACAGGTATATGTTGCACCCAAAAACTCTGCCCAAGAAGAACCGGACACACCCCTTGGGGCACTCATTAGTATTCTTCTTATGCTAATAGTACTGAGGTGACGTCCTACTTATTTAGACTGTCCAGTCGGAAGCTTTTGAGGACAGAACCTTCTCGAATTTGACCTGGTTGCTACCTCCTCCTAGTTCTTACCCCTCCCAACTGGAGAGCCACAGCTGCTTGGATCAGGCTTGATCAGGCGCCTCTCTGTCTACTGAGGTGTTAAACATTCCAATGGGTTGTAATTCTTGTTGTCTGTCCTTTCTGGCCAGCAAAGGAGAGACAACAATCTGTTTGTTTGTTTACTCACATGCTAATCATCATGTTATATATTGATCGATGCGTAATTTCCTGCAGAGCTCAATGAAACAAACCATGTTGAATCATCTCTACTCTTTCAAAAGTTATAGCCAAAAAACCAGCAGGGGGGTGATGGAGTGCCACACGCACCACCCCACCCACTGCAGAGGGGGGTCCATCACACAGGTGACATGCCGGCCTCCAGGTGCCACAAATCCTAGAGGTGCCCCTGGCCCGCAGCGTCCAGTCCCGCTGCTTTGGTCTCCTTTGAAGAGACTGTTGGGGATGTGCCTGTTCGAGATCCACGAGTAGCTGCGGTGGAGGTGGGGGGGTGCCCCCAGAGGACTCCAGCCCCCCTGTGCCCAGCTGCACAGCAAACAACAGGCCCCCCTTTCAATTGTGGGAAGGGTCCCCTTGAGAGCATCTGGCTGCCAGGAGGGCTCTCCCTTCCAGAGGATGCCTGGCCTCCTGCCAGAAGTGCGTCACGGGGAGGGGTGTCGAGACCCCGGGCTTCCCCCCCAACGCAGCTGCCCCTCCTGGGGGCGCGCCTGGACCCCCGGGGGCTGGAGGGGCCTTGCAGCGGCTGTCCGAGAGGCCAGGGCTCCCCCCCCCACGCAGCTGGGGCGGGGTCTGCGAAGACCGCCCTGCTGGGGGGCTCGGCGGCCCACTGAGTCCCCCGGGCGGGCGGGGAGGCTCGGGTCCCGGGCTGGCACCCAACCCGGGGCTCCTCCCCCGCGCGCCGCAGCCTGGGCTCGAGGGGGCGGGCGGGAGTCCGAGCCAGGCAGAGCCCCGGCCCCGCGGGGGCGTCCGGGGGCGCGCACGGATCCTCGCCCCCCCCCCCGGGCGCCGCGCGCCTTTGCCGGAAGGCAGCCTGGGGGTTTCCCCCCGCCGTGGCCGGGCGCGGCAGGGAAAGACCACCCCGCCCCCCAGGGGTCCCTTTTGCCCCGCCAGGCCCCCCCGCGCAGGGTCCGGGCCCCGCCCCCTCTCTGCAGGGACCCCCGAGCCCAGGAGCGGAGGGCTGGGACACCTGCCCTCCCCGAACAGACCCCTCTGCGGCGGCCTGGGAGCCCCTGCCCTTCCGCCCCCCTTGCCCGCTGCAGAGGGGTCTGTTCGGGGAGGGCAGGTGTCCCAGCCCCCCGCTCCTGGGGCTCGGGGTCCCTGAGAGAGAGGGCGGGGTGCCCAGGCAACCCCAGCCCGCTGCAGAAGGGGCTCAGCCCTTGGGGGTCCCAAGTAGGGTTGTCACGTTTCGTTTCTGGTGCTGCGCCTGTGCTTTTTTGAGACCACACTGAAATGCGCCAGGCGGGGTGGGGGGATGGAAACTGCTTTGAGACGGGGAGGAAAAGGTGCAGCAGCGAGGCAGAGAAAAGGCGTTGGCAACCTCCTTGGGGTGGCAGGGGGTCGCTGGCACCCAGGCAAGGGTGGCTTCTGAAGGTGCTGGGAGCAGGCTGACTGTCCAATCCTATCCACACTTTCCTGGGAGTAAGCCCCATTGACTTTAATGAGACTTACTTCTGAGTAGACATGCATAGGATTGGGCTGTGATCCGGGGATCGCTTCTCAGGTCTGCCAGGAACCCGCTCAGTGGGGCCTTGAGGCTTTTTGGAGGAACGTCTGTTAGTGACCCAGAAGCCCCCGCCCCCTTCCAGACCTGGCCTCCAAGACGCGGGTCTGCAAGTTCAGCCCAATTGCAACAGGAAAACTTAAGTGGCCGTTTCTTTCGTGGCCACCGGAGGGCAGCGGAATCCCCTGCTTTTTCTGCCCCCCAAGGGGTAGCTTGCCCAGGGGAGATCTGAACGGTGGGGGGGGGGCCTGAGTCGCAGCTCAGCTTCTCCGCCCCGTGTCATTATTTAAAATACTGCCTTTGCTTGGGGTGTCAGTTTCTATACCCCCAGTTTAAAAATGGCCCCAGAAATGAACCCCCCCCCCTTCCAGACAGAGAGGTGTCAGGACTTGGCTGTTCTGCAAATCTGATTCTTGGCTGGTGAGAGCAGGAGCCCAGCTGCTCTTAAGGACACGGTGCAGTTTTACAGAGGCTGTAACAGAGAGCCCTGCATGCAGAAACATAGTAGGCCCAGCATTTCTTGCATACAGAAATGTAGCAAGCCAAGTGTTAACTTGTGGCATCAATAAAATACTGGATGGGAGAGCTGCAACCCACAACGAAATAAATGGTGTTAAAACAGTAACCCTGTTCTGGATTTTAAGCAAAACTGCTGCAAAGCTTGGAAATTTGCCTCATTCCCCACTAAAATTGAGTGTTAGGACAGGCAACAGAAAATATTTCTTGACCCAGCATGCAATTAATCTGTGGACCTCCTTGCCACAGGATGTGATGACAACAAATGGCCTAGATGCCTAAAAAAGGGAATTACAGAGATTTATGGAGGAAAATTCCATTGCAGGTTACAAGTCGTGATGGTCCTCATTCATTTCAATGTGCATTTTATTTTTAATCTATTAGATGTGATGCTCCCATGGTATGTGGCTGCATTTGAGGGAATGTGACAGATCTGTACTTTTAACATGGATATGCTTTGAACAATGAGAGTCAATGGGGTTTACTCCTGGGTCAGTTTGGATCGAAGCCTTTGGGGAATTTTTTTTAAACAGATCAGCAACTGCTTGGGAGGGCTGGGAGGGTCCTTCTTTATTTTAAATACATTTTAAAACTTAATTGTAAACTTTCAATTTATTTGCATTAATTAATTTGATTTGATTGTATGGTGTTGGCAACCTTCAGTCTCAAAAGACTATGGTATCGCGCTCTGAAAGGTGGTTCTGGAACAGCGTCTAGTGTGGCTGAAAAGGCCAATTCCCTTCCACACTGGGAGCAAGTGCAGTCTGTCCCTGGTCTGTCTCCCTGGCTATGGGCCTTCCTTCTTTGCCTCTTTGCCTCAGACTGTTGGCCAAGTGTCTCTTCCAACTGGGAAAGGCCATGCTGCCCAGCCTGCCTCCAAGCGGGCCGCTCAGATTGATTTGATTGTATAGAGTTGTTAAAAATGTTCCTGCTTGATGATGTGAGTTCTGGCCATGACATCCTTTCCAGGTTAATGACATCACTTCCAGTGGATTGCCTGGTTGCCACTTTTTCTGACCACACCCAGGTTTGGTCCAACTAGGCAAGGAGATATCTCACGCCAGCCTCCACTGGGATGCAGACTTGGGGGAGATGATCTGGGTCAGGTTGTGGGTCTGGCGCAGCCAACTGGACATGACTGGCCTTTGGGGTGGGAGGAGGGGCTTCCATACTCTGTGCCCAAGTTCTCTCCTCTGTTCCTGCAGCCCAGCCTTACTGAGGAGGCAGGAGTGGCCATCCAGGGACTGCCGCCTAGAAAGAACACAGTCCAGCCTCCTTTGCCTGAGGCCTGCAGGCTATGCAAGGTCACTCCAGCCGGCTTCCAGCCCAACATTGTGGGAAAGGGAAGAGCAGCCTGGACCAGGTTCATCAGGCAGAGGCTTGGGGGCTGCTGGGTTTGTGCGAGAAGGGCACCCGCCCCTGGAAGGTGGAGGCCACAGCAACCAGGAAGCGCCACACAGAGCAGCCTGGCCTTCTGGGAGGGTTAGGGAGAGGATGGAAGAACAGACCCCCCCCCCATTTCTCCAGCTGATGCAGCCACTGCCAGAAGAGCAAGCAAGGCAGGCGGAACAAAGACTCCACTTGGCCAAGAGCCACCTTGACATCGCTTTTCTTTTCATGTGCGGAGCTTTCAGGAGCCACTTGCCTTAATAAGGGAAGGTGGGAGACAAATCCAAGAGAGAACCAACCCTCCGAACACACCGTGATGGGAGTGAGGGAACCTGTCTTGAAGGGGGACCACCCCAAAGATCCTGTCCTGTGAACTCTGTGGACTCTCAAGGCCCCACCCCAATTCCCACAGCTGAGGGGCAGCAAACTCTGCCAAGGATAAGCAGGGGTCACGTTCCAGCCCTCCCCACAACATGCTAAGAAATGCAGGATGGCTGATGGGGAGAAGATACAGGCGGAAAACAGGCACCCCTGCTGGAGACGACGTTCACATCACGGAAGGGAGAACAGCCAGGAGAACCTGGGAACTCCAGGGAGAACCTGGACTGCCCAAGAACTGCTGGAGCAGTGGCCCAGCGTTGGGCTGTTCCCTACAACCTCCAAGGTGGGATCAAACTCACAGACCAGCCCCAAACAGGCTGGTGCTGAAGCAATATGCCTGACAGCACTACCCCTTACTCAGTGGCACACTAGCCGGTCAGCACTCCTCCCCTCCAGGGTTCAAGAGGAGAGGGGCAGACTAGAGTGTCTCCAACAGAGTGGAAATGTGGAGGAGAATGATGGGCTCTCTTCCATCCTGTTGGTGATGCTCCAGCTTCAGTTTTGAACCTTTTTCATCTCACTGCACACTGACAAGGCACTAAAATGGTCGAGGCACAGCACCAGGTTTTGGACAAGGCACACCATGCTGCCAGTGAGAGGTTCACATCCCCCACTGGCCCTACTAATAAATTACCTTCCGCCAAATTCCTGTGGCACACCTGTGGACCACTCGCGGCACACAGTGTGCCATGACACAGTGGTTGGAAATGGCTGCTCTAGCTCACCAGCCTCCTCTCCTCTTCCAGTACTGGAGATGCTCTAGCCCACCCTCCTCTGCTCCATTCCTTTTTGTCTGCAATCCAAGGAGTGAGAAAAGGGAAGGTGGCACATGGCACCTAAGGAGGGGGCATGGCAAGGCACCATGAATGGCAACACTGCAGCATCCACTCCCACCGCAGCCCAGCTCAGCACCCTTGCTGCAAGCTGTCCGACAGCCTGGCGAGACCTTCCTCCTTCATCAGCACATGGCCTGCCTTGAACTCTTGACCCCGGCTGGTGGAGCTGCTGTCATTTTATTGCTGAGATTCTGAACAGCACAATTGCCTCCCCCTCCTTTGTAACATAAGCTGCTTTTAAGGACTGCACAGGTGGAAAAGTGGCCTTAAGATTTAAATATAAATACGGTAACTAAACATACCTTTGACAGAGAACTTGGATCTCTGCAAGTGCTGCAAATTTTCAGGGCTGTCCAACTTGTGTTGTCATTTTGCTCTTCAAAACGCGAAAGCATCACAGCCTCCGTAATTAGGAGCATCATAAAGACGGGTGGATAAGAGGAACAAATGATGGAACAAACACACAGAGACGAAGCCAAGTCTTGTTATACAACATGTTAAGGTTGCAGCCCAAAGAGCACCTGGAGGGCAGAGTCCAGCCTGTTCCTTTTCTCCCGGGTCCAGGACAGACTCCAGTGCAGCAGCCCTCTGGCCACAGTTGTGCAGCTTTTAATGAGTCGATCAAAACAACCTTTGGGTGTTGAGAGGACAGCCAAGGTGCTCAGTTTTTCCTTGTGCTCCTAAATGCAGAGAAATGCATTTGTTCTATGTCACCGCAGAAGCCCACATTTTATGCCTGCCTTGCGGCTTCACCTTTTGTTATTTTCAGCTCAACACTGAGCAGAGGAGGGGTGCAGAAATTCAACAGGTGCAGCATCCCCAATCGCTCACTAGGGATTTGCGCTGCTGCCCCCACCTAGATACGGTGCTGTCCCAAAAATGCCATCCTTTACAGCAGATGTCAGGTGGCAGGAATTCAGCCAGCACAGCCCCAAGAACTACTTGCTAGCACTGCAGCCGATGACTTTCGCAAGCCCATTTTTCTCTGCTCAACCTGCAACTTCCCAAAGAATTGATGAGAACCTTTCCATTTTTGCACCCCGCCAGGAACCAAGGATACCACAAAGGAGAAACTCCTCTTTACCACAACAATACAATCAATCAGCTGACCCAACCGTGGGGTGTGGCTACGAGGCTGCCATGTTGAGCTCCTGCTCATCAAAATTTACCACCCCACCACTGAAAAAGAAAGAAGGCAGAACTGACAGCGTTGAAAAATAAAATCTGAGTTGTGTCCTGCACAAAATCTGACATCTATCAGTTCCTTCCAGGGTAAGAGATGGGGGTGGAAGAGATCCAAGCTACATGGGTCTGGGGGGACTTTATAATTCTCAAAGCACAAGGTGCGAACTGAGCGGAGAAACAGGTTTGCACTCACAACAAACCCATGGGCTGCCTCCCTCCCTCCCTCTCACCAAGCAGGGCTCTCATGTCTTGGAAAGGTCTGAGCCACAGGTGCCCTAAATTCCTCACCGGCCCAGGTCAGATGTGTAAAACTGGGGGGAAGTTACTCTGAGCCTGAAATTCTGCTCTGAGGAAAAGCTTCCGTCGTCAGACAGAGACCAGAGATGCCTGCTGTGTAAAAATGATATTTTATTCACTAATGCTTCTTAACAGTACCTTTAACATTTAAAAAATGAAAGCCAGAACACCGTTTAGCTTCAACTGCAATAAAAAGATGGTAAATGAGCCAGGGAAGCCCCAGAGAATAATATATACTGTATATATATATTTTAAAAAACCTAAATTAATTCCAAACCTATCACATAAAATTACCTGCAAATTATTTGGAGAGAGGAACAAACAGCTCAGTGTAAAGGTGGGAGACTGGCTGAGGCTGTGTTGAGGGGAGAGAGATGGGGGGGTCGCATACAGGGAGGAGGGGCTGGCAGCAGCCCCAGGAGGGGGCCCTGTGGAACTGACGGAACAGAGACCAAAAAGGGTTGAGGTATTCCAACTTGCCCAAGGAACTGCTGGGGTGGTGGGGGTGGAAGAAACTGAGGCCAGTTCCTTCCCTTTCCACAAGACAAATGCATGGGAGTGAACTCTCCAGGGAAGAATCGGGGCCCTTAGCCCCTCACCCACCCTGGAAGGACTAACCTGAGCATGGAAGCCCCCAGCACAGTGGGGCTGCACAGACAGGAGACAATGAAACAAGGGTCCAATTTGGGTGCTTTCTCAGGGTGAGACTTAAGACGCAGGTGCAACACTTCAAACAAGGACTTGGAACTAGGACAGCCGTTCCACTTTCACTAAGGTTTTCTTAATGACCGAGTTCCTCTTTCTGAAAGCAGGTCACCTGGGTTCACACACCCAACCTAAACTGTCCCATCCTAGCAAGCTACGGGAGAGAAATTAAGTGCGAGATTGAGGAGGGTGGGACGTCCCTTTGTGGGCTGTGGGGGGGATCCGGCACCCACAGGGACAGCACCATCCCTGCTGATGCATGGAGGCCTTGCTTCATGTCTTCCACAAACACAGGGTACACTGACATTTAAAACCTGAAGGCCTCTAGCCCACGTGAGAGAAACAGCACAGCAACAGGGTGGAGGGGCAAGCGTCCATTCCGTTGACAACTCTCCCAGTTACCCTCCAGAGCCCACAGATTCACCCTACCTAGCAAGGTAAGCAAGACGGCATCCTTATGCGTGAAGTACACCAGGTTCTAGTGCCCACGTGCGGGCTGGACTGGACTCAGGACCACATGGACCAAAATCCTCCAAGACCCCCTCATACTCTGTGGGAGCCCCTGAGCTATCTTACACTACCTTCTGCAGGAAAAAGGAGGTGTGGGCAGAGGAGGGGGGAATGTGTTTCGAGAGTGCAAGGTAGAGTGTGTGTGGGGGGGTGAGGCTTTGGAGGTAGGTTTGAGGTCAATTTTAGAAAAAACAGGCACATCATCAGTATATTACACAGAACCCAATTCCAGAGAGGATCCCCCCCTTTCACAACTTGGGTGCTGGTGTTACCCCAGCACTCTGCCTTTACAAAATTGGGGGGGGGCACGTTTTAAGAGTCACTTAACGGGATCATTCCTCCAAAGTGGGGGGAGGGGGCAAAAGGTCAAAGAGCTGTGGAAGTGGGAGATGGCCCTGGAGAGGAAGCCTCTGACAGGAGACGAGACAGCGCGACAGTTCCTGCTGGGTTCTCCTCGAGAGCAGCGAGGGCTGAGAAGAGGAACCGCTGGCCCCAATTCCCCACCCCACGGAGAAGCAGGCAGGTACCCAAGGAAGGCAGGCATGGGACACACAAAGGGAAGCACAGACGCCAGGCAGCCTCTGGGCACTTGGCACACAGAAGGGGCAAGAATTCCCTCAGACAAGCCCTGCCCCCTGCAAGCAACTCACATTCCTCGAGGCCAGCTCTTTCCAAACTGGCCAGTGGGTCATATCCAGGTTTGGAGACTGCCCTCCTCTGCTCCACTGCTTGGTTTTCCACTCAGTCCGGGCACAGGGACACTGAGCAGTCATGCCCTGTTGGAACGTTCCCTGGAGCAACCCTGGGCCAGACTGAGTGGGAAACAAAGCAGCGCGGTAGGAAGCACGGGCTGGGATGGGGAGGGTTTTCTCAGAGCAGTTTGGAGACTGCTGCTCTAGGCAGAGAGCCTGAGAAAGGAGAACGTTCTTTACGCCCAGGGAATTTCTTCCTTTCTGTTTTCAAGGAGGTCACACTGGAAAGGAGGGGCCGGAGAATCCCCAAGGACTAAGACATACCAAATCCACCACTGCATGGACATGCCTCCTTGGGGCTCCTGTCACATCCCCAAACTGCTAAGGGGCTTGCTAATATGGGGCGCAGAAAGCCCTGCAATCCCCTCTCCCTCCTCTAAGGGGTTCCCTACCCCCTCAGGGACACAGCCCCGGCTACCATTTCTTTTTTAAAAGAGGAGCTTCGTGTTTAACAGGGAAAGGGTTCTTGGGTCAAGCTCTGACCTCTGCCAGCAAAGGGACAAGACTTCGATCTTCCCCAAGCACAGTACGTGGGGGGGAGGTCCCCTCCTTCGATGTCAAACCTGCCAGGGCCCCGTCAAGGACCTTCCTCCTTCGCACAGCTGAAGCTCTCGGTTGCGTTTGCGATGGGGAAAGGAGTCACCCAGAATTCTCTTTGGACTTCAGAGGCTGCTCTAAACCAGAGATGAGTTTTCAGCCATGCTGGTAGCAAAACCACTTTCGGACAGAAAGGGAGGGCAAGTGGGAGGGGCTTCAAGCCCCTCCCTCCCAACCCCAGGGATTCTCCAGGCCACTCAGGCTGCATCAGGACGCAGGAAAAGAAAACCAAAGTCAACGAGGCAGTTTCTTTTTCAACTTGCCGACTCTGCTTGCAGAAAGAGGTGACTGAAGGCTGGTTATCGTCAAGAGCACAATGTGAGGGGACGGGGGTGGCGGCAAGGGGTTCATCCTCCCCAGAGAGCGCAGGAAAGGCTTCCGCCCGGCTTCCTCCGGAAGTATTAAGGCCATAGATAGGATGATCTCTGTTTGGAGCTCTGCGAGCAGCTGCGGAGAGAAGGGTCGCCCCCCCCCGGGCTCACGCCAGAACCTCTCTCCCTGCAAGGGGGCTGAGGAAGGGACACGAGGCTCTCCCCCAAACAGCTGTGCAGAGGGCAACAGCGAGAGCTGCTTGGGTCGGATCCAACCGGCAAAGGGTGCGCTGACAGAGTGGGAGGCCAAAGAGGAATGACTGCGCCAGCGAAGAAAGACAGCCAGTGCCGGGCAGCTCCTCCTCTTCTGCGCCTTCCTTCTTCACCGCCCAGCGCCAATCAGGAGGAGTTCTGGTTCTGATAGATGGAGGCCTTCTCCTTCAGCAGGTCAAGACACAAGTGGCAGCTCCAGCTTCCTGGAAAGACCAAAGCAGCAGGCGTTAAGCACAAAGGGGTGCAGTGTCTAACAGCCCAATCCTATGCATGTCTACTCATGCATATGTGTAGTCCAATCCTATGCATGTGACTAATTCCACAGTCAGGGAATTAGAGGACAGGTCCTCTGGTGGACTGAGAACTGGTTGGAGGCCAGGAAACAGAGAGTGGGTGTCAATGGGCAATTTTCGCAATGGAGGGAGGTGAAAAGCGGTGTGCCCCAAGGATCTGTCCTGGGACCGGTGCTTTTCAACCTCTTCATAAATGACCTGGAGACAGGGGTGAGCAGTGAGGTGGCTAAGTTTGCAGACGACACCAAACTTTTCCGAGTGATGAAGACCAGACGTGATTGTGAGGAGCTCCAGGATCTCTCCAGACTGGCAGAATGGGCAACAAAATGGCAGATGCGCTTCAATGTCAGTAAGTGTAAAGTCATGCACATTGGGGCAAAAAATCAAAACTTCACATATAGGCTGATGGGTTCTGAGCTGTCTGTGACAGATCAGGAGAGAGATCTTGGGGTGGTGGTGGGCAGGTCGATGAAAGTGTCGACCCAATGTTCGGCGGCAGTGAAGAAGGCCAATTCTATGCTTGGGATCATTAGGAAAGGTATTGAGAACAAAACGGCTAATATTATAATGCCGTTGTACAAATCTATGGTGAGGCCACACCTGGAGTATTGTGTCCAGTTCTGGTCGCCGCATCTCAAAAAAGACATAGTGGAAATGGAAAAGGTGCAAAAGAGAGCGACTAAGATGATTACGGGGATGGGGCACCTTCCTTACGAGGAAAGGCTACGGCGTTTGGGCCTCTTCAGCCTAGAAAAGAGACGCCTGAGGGGGACATGATTGAGACATACAAAATTATGCAGGGGATGGACAGAGTGGATAGGGAGATGCTTTCTACACTCTCACATAATACCAGAACCAGGAGACATCCACTAAAATTGAGTGTTGGGAGAGTTAGGACAGACAAAAGAAAATATTTCTTTACTCAGCGTGTGGTCGGTCTGTGGAACTCCTTGCCGCAGGATGTGGTGCTGGCGTCTAGCCTAGACGCCTTTAAAAAGGGATTGGAAAAGTTTCTGGAGGAAAAATCCATTACGGGGTACAAGCCATGATGTGTATGCGCAACCTCCTGATTTTAGAAATGGGCTATGTCAGATGCAAGGGAGGGCACCAGGATGAGGTCTCTTGTTATCTGGTGTGCTCCTTGGGGCATTTGGTGGGCCGCTGTGAGATACAGGAGGCTGGACTAGATGGGCCTATGGCCTGATCCAGTGGGGCTGTTCTTATGTTCTTATGTACTCAGAAGTAAGGCCCATTCTAGTCAATGGGGCTTACTCGCAGGAAAGTGTGCATAGGACTGTGCCCTGAGTCAGCAGAGGGAAGCACCCCAGAATGAGCAATGAAGTTCTCCCTGGGGAGCAGGCTGCTGAACGGAGCCACCAACATGCATTTCACAATCCTCCTTGTGCCACTGCCAGTCTGGGGGAGGGATGCCGCCCAGCCGTGTCTGGAAGAACCAGTTCCAAGCCCATTCCTGACAGACCCACGGGCAAGGCACCATCTTGAACGTCTCCCATCCTGCAAACTTTCCACAGAGGGTAAGTTGGGGTGGGGGGCCCGGACAGTACCTGAAGTTTCTGGAACAGGTACTGGTGGTCTCTACTGAACACCCGCTCTGGCACTCCCACACAGGGCACCTTTTCCCACCCTTCAGTTCAGACATGGAAACACGTCCCCCTGCAGTGCACTGCCACGCTCAAAATCACAAACTGAGATGAAGATGCCTTTGCTTTATTCTTATCACGGAAGACTCTCCCAGAAAGACTCCAGGCAGCTGACAAAATGACTGTAAGCAGACAGCTGAAGCGCACAGCACACAACAGAGATAATCAGAAACCTGGACAGCATCCCCAGAATAACCAATTCCACTGTATTGGCCCCTGGGATCCGTTCCAGGGCACCACGCAGATACCAAAGTCTATGGATAATTAGATCTGCTGCCTCCCTGCGCTGCAGAACACCACTGGATGCGACAGGAAGTCACCAGCGTGAAACAGCAGTGACTTCCGGTCACATCCAGGAGCTCCTCTGAGGCCCTCCAGCTGCAGGCTTGGCATTCAGATTCTGAAATCCACAGATAAGGAGGGCACATTGTTCAGGACGCTGCCATGCCAAAGGCAGATCCTTAGTTCACCTAACCAAGTGCTGTCAACACTGGCTGGCAGTGCATCTCATTGCCCTGAAGGCTGCAACAGGGTACAGAGCAGAAGCACCTCAGGCACGTGAGCCCAGGCCACTACCCTGTACAGAGTCAGACCACTGCTTGGTCTGGCACAGAGCAGCTGGCATCACTCCCCAGTACTTCAGGCAGAGGAACCTCTTCCCCGGCTCTGGGGCCGGGAAGTCTTTTTAACTGGGTGGGGGCAGATTAAAAATCGAAGACCTGCAGACCTGCTTCACCACTTCCCTGGAGTCCCAACTTGGGAGTTTCCCACCAGCCACACTATTGGCGGCTCACCTGCTTCACCAGAGCAGGGCAGTGACCACGAGGAAGACCCTCCCGTTCAGCCAGGCCTGAGCTGTGACCTGCAGGCCCTTCATTAATGGTTACAGTGTTTAACAGGCAGCTTCAAGTTTGCGCCAGCAAAGCTGCTCTGCAGCCCCCGACGGTGGGGCGGCAGCTGACAGGAGTCTGCCAAACCTGCAGTCAGCTGCTGCAGAGGGGATGAGTCAGCAACCTCCCTGCTGCAAGGGGTCGGCATATTTGCCATGTCATGCTATGTCAGGGCTCTTCCCCTCCCCTTTAAATCAACACATTGGCATCCCAATTCTCAAGGCAAGAGCACAATTTAAAGTCTCAAGGAACATCCTCCAGAGCCTGGAGCCCATTTGAGAATCAGGATTCATCCACTGACCAGGGCAGGTCCAACCACAAGATCTCTCCAAATTCCACACCCAGGTAGAAAGAGGAAGGGCAGAGCGGAGCAGTTCTCGTTTCAGGGGAAAATGGAAGGCAAGGCAGACACAGAGTCTGCCAACCTGCATGGCCTCCTTGCACCACCCTTCACACTGGGTAAACTGGGAATGAACTGGGGGGAGTGGGGTTCTTGTGGTCGCCTCCCAAACCTAGAGAAACAGACACAAGGAGGCTGCAACCTCCCACCCAAGTTAACAGGGAACCCCAAAACCTAGGGTGGTGATAGTGGTGTGCGTCTCTCTTAGAATCCGTGGGGATTTCCATGCCTCTCACCTTCGGGGGGCTCCGACATGGGTGGGGTGAGGCAGTACATGTGGTAGCCACGGTCGCAGTCGTCGCAGAAGAGCAGCTGATCCTAAGCAGGAGGGGAAGGGAAAAGACAAAAGCAGGACACACTGATTATCCCACCTCTACACAGGGTCCATAGGGTAACCCCCCAGGGTTTCAACTCTTTCCCACCCACAGCCCAAGAATTATGGTTCAATCCGTGCAGGAAGAAGCACAGTCGGAGTCTGGCAAAGGTTCAAACCAAAAGGAAGGAAGAAGGGGAAATCAGGGATCAGCGCTGGGAATGTGCGTGCGTTTTTCCCTAGCCCTCCCAGGGGGGGCTTGACAGACAGTGAGGTGGGGCGGGAGAAGGGACAGTGGACAGACTCAAAGGGGGAAGGGAGACAGCCACGACGGAGAGGCGGCAGCAGGTGGCACTCACATCGTTCTCAGACGTCCCACAGATATTGCAGCATTTGCACTCAATGCACTGCCAGCGGTAGGTCTTCACAGCGGCCATCATGACAGGGGTGAACTGCAGGCAGGAAGGGTGGCCTGGGGGGGGGAACAAGGAGACAGTGAGAGAATGAAGGGGAGGCACCCCCAGAGAGGGCAGAGACACTCCCTCTTGCCACATTCACCTCGCATCCTGCCTCTGTAGTACAAAGCATGTCAGGATGAGAGAAATACGGCCAGCCCACAGCCATCCTTAGAGTTTCAGGGCCGAGAAGCAGAAACTGGAACTTGAGACTCCCCGTCAGACTCTCTTTCCACCGTCTCGCTGTCCACAGCAGCTTCTTTTTCACGACAGGAACCCCAGAAGGGGCAAGCTGCACAAAGACGAGTGCAGGGACCAGCTCACAGGTGGGATCCAGACCCCAGAGAACTGGGCCAAAATGCTGCCACAGGATTGCCACAGGGCCCTGGGCAAGCCAGAAGCCTCCCTTCACAGAACTGCTGCAGAGGGCACAGTTAAAGTACTGGCAAGCTGCAAGGGCTCTGCAAAGCATCACAGCTGTGGAGCCTCAACACACGAGTAGACCTCTCCAAGCAGGTTCAGAAAGGGTTGAAAGTAATCCTCTACCTGGATTTTCAGGGTGCTGGTTCAGAAGGCTTTAAAGAGGCCGATGCCAACAGAGGAGTGACCCACAACCCCAAACAGGTGAAGCACAACCTGAAGGGCCCTGGAGACTCAGGGGAGATGAATCCAAGAAATGACTGGGGAGAGAGTCGCAGCACTTGCAGAGCTGGAGAGCCCCTGCCTTGCAGGACAAGAGTCCCGGGTTCCATCCCTGGCAGCATCTCCAGGCGCGGCAGAGAAATATCCCTGCCTGAAACGTGGGGGGGGGGGGAGGGAGATGCTGCCAGTCAAGTGTTGGCAATGCTGAGCTAGAAAAACCAAGGGCTGGCGCAGCAATAATCAGCTTCCCGTGCTCCTGTCTCAGAACATCCAACCCAGAACAGGGAGGCTCGGCAAAGCAAGCCCAGAGGGCGCAACACACAGAGAGAGGCCCCCACACACCTGACCGCCCACAGTCAGAACACGACACCAGCTCCTCAGGTTGCCCCGTTTTCTTATTGATCCGGGAATCCCCCAAGCAGAAGTCACAGTAATTGTTGGGCAAGGCTAAGCCGTCAGGGCCTTTCTTGGCTGCAGGGGAGAGAAGAAGAAAAAAGGTGTTACTGCAGGACAGGGAGTCGAGAGCCCGGTTTCCCTGGCCTTCCCATCAGATCCAGTTCCCAACGCTTGTTAAGGCTACAGCCTCGGAAAAACGAAAAGGCTCAGGAAGAGAGGCCCAGGCCACAAGCAGCTCACCTGCAAGAACCTCCAGTGGGGGCTTTCCAGCACTGCTGCTCTCATGCCTGCAGCCAGTAAAGAACATGGCCCCTCACCTCCTGCTGACCACAGTAGTGTAGCTGAGGGGGGTTTACATTGCCCCGGGTACCATGCCTTGAGGAGGCGTCTAGAGGCCTCCAAAAGGAACTCGGAAAGGCCTCAGAAGGTGCCCAGTGCCTGCTGGGGCTCAGAAGGAGGTGTTAAAATTTCTGGGGGGTTGTTATGGGGGGCAAGGGGTGATGCTAAAAATTTTTGTGCCCCCTGGATGCCAGACGTCTTAGCTACTCCAGTGGGCAACCAACCCATTTTACAGGCATCAGATACCATCTAAGGTAGTCCTGGCCAGGCACTGGCTGTGATGATTCTCTAGATCCGTGCGCCACAACACATGAGGTGCCCAGTCAGGGTCTCTCGCCAGCCAGGCAATGGAAGAGGAAACGCCCTTCATCCCAGGGCAGTCATGCAGGCACAGACAGAAGAGAGAAAGCATTTCACACAAGCTCCGTTCTTCCAAACCACTGTTCCAGCTACTGCAGAACTGGGTGCCAGTAGTTAGAGCAGCTGAGGTCTGAGCTGAACAGTTCTCTGACTAAGAGGGATCGGGGGGGGACTTACACTTCTGCTCCTCGGATCTCTGAGAGACAGGTGTGGGGGGCTGCGAGTCCTCCTTGTCCTCCCCTTCCTCCTCAGCCAGGTGGGAGTGGGCGTAGTGGTAGCTCAGGCCTGGACGGTTCTTGTAGCGCTTCCCGCAGACTGAGTAATAAGAGAGGAAAGAGAACACAGAGCCAGGCTGAGCAGTACCAAAAGAGACGCCTGCTTCCCCCACCCGGCACCAACGCTGCCCCAGAGTGAACCTCCCACCTCCACCTGCCACTGGGTCCACCCATTTCAAACACGGAAGGCAGCCACGGATTCATGAACCCAATTAACAGGGCAGCAAAAATATCTCCACTTCCTAAGAAAGGGACTCGCAGAGACAGCTGGGATTCCCCCAGCTTCTTGTCAGACAGCCTCACACACACCTGTTTTGTGTCCAGAACTGAGAGACATCCAAGAGTCACTTTATTTATTTATTTAGCGTATGGCATATAACACATGGACTTATATGACAATTAACCTAGATCAAATGTCAACGTCCAGTTCATCCAGCCATTCAAGGACAGACTTTCCTTCACCATGGGCCAGTGTGCGCCCTCCGTTTGCAGCCAGACACAACGTGGTATATGGTTTGGCGGGAAAACCTGCAATCACACTGCGGGGTAGACACCAGCCCCCATTTAAACACTGGGTCCCGGCAAACACCAAGTAGGGTACGGATCCTGTTCAAAGTTTTCCAGTGCTGGCCAGGTAAGTCAAAACCTGGTACCTTAAGTGTAGGACTGTCTATATTGAACCTGTTTCTGGGCGTTCAACTGCCCATTTAACTTTCCATTGCGCACTGATGTTGAAATTATTGTGCAGATGTTGTGTGAGTGCCAGAGAAGGCTTCCTGGATTTAAGCCTACCAATTGATAGATAAGGAAGAGTCACTGTTCATTTATATCAAGGGTTGCCAACCTGCAACACATGCCACGAGTGGCACACGGACACGTACTCAGTGGCACGCACTAAGTCGCCACCTATTTCTGAAAAACACTTAAATAATAACAAAGAAAGCACCACAGCAGTTTACAGTGGCCCAGCCAAGCGGAGATACCACCTTCAGGATAATTATCCATATGCTAAGATCATCTTTGAGGACAAGACAGTGGGCAGGCAGAGGGGGCCGGGCTACGCAGATGGGCAGTGAATGCAGATTACCTGGACCTTGCAACAAGACCTGCAGGGCTGGAGGACAGGTTCATGCAGATAGCCTTTCTGGTCAGTCAGATGTCTTTGGAAAGCTCCAAATAGGATCTGTATGTTCTGGCACTCAGATCCCCAGATAGGATCTGGGAGATATACTGCCCTTGAATTTGGAGGCTCTATTTAGTTATCATGGTAATCACTAAAAGCAACATTAAGGTGGAGTTGCATGGTCAAGATTCTCTCTCTCTCTATTAGTGGTTCTCAAACTGGTGGGTTACCCCTTTAAGAGGCAGGGGAAGAGGAGAGGCAAGGAAGCAATACCCAGGATCACATCCCTAAGGGGGCGAAGGGGGGTGCTTTCACTTACTTGTACTCAGTGAAGGCTGCTGAAACAATCCTCCTGTTTGCAGGAGGTGCCTTGCAATCGCTCTGTTCCAAGAATCCAAGCCTCAAGGAGCCCTGCGCAGGGCTGCACTGGACTCCCTGCAGCTTACAGCAGCCTTCACTGAGTACAAGTAAGTGAAAGCACTCCCCCCCCCCCATGGAACACAGTCCTGGATAGCTTCCCTGCTCTTGCCCCTCCCCCGCAAAGACTTACTGAGGGAGTAAAGCTCCCTCAAAATTTGAGAACCACTGCTCTATAGAAAACATGGCACGTGGTGTGCTGTGGGTCTGCCATCCCTGATCAAGCGTGAAAGAGAAGCCTGAAGGTGCAGAGGCTGTGCCTGGCATCAGGGAGAGAGAAGCAGGACAAATATTTAAAGGACAGAGATTTGCACTGCAGCTCTTTGCCCTTCTGCTTGTTTAGGTCACCAAATGACACGGGTGTGTGCACACAGACTTGAGCCTGTAGCTTTTCTCGGCTACAAAGAGGTGTAAGGAGTCCGGTCGAGACTCAGGAATAGGAATTGCTGAGCTGGTTGCTCGGGGCTCCGAGTCATCGGAGGGCTAGCATAACCCTTCAGCCTACATTTTCCCCTCCCCCTGAAACAAGCCCTACTCTCCACACTGCTCCTTCCTTCCATCTCGCCTGCCAACCCTCGCAGAGGGACCAGGCTCCTGAATGCACTGGAAACCCGTCCTGGGGAGGAGAGTGGAGCGAGCGATGTGGGCACAAGGAGGGCAGGTCAACTTTAAAGGAAACTGCTGCTGAAGAGGGGGCACCCCCCCACCACAGGATCTGCTGCAGCAGAGAGGAGACAATCCCTTTGAAAACCCATTAAGCCCTGTGAGTCGATCTGAACAGCAGAGAAAGAGAGAGCGAGAGAGCGAGAGAGAGAGAGAGAGAGAGAGCGCTAATTTGCCAGGAAAAAAGTTATGGCTCTCTTAAGGTCTATGTAAACACAGCTGATTAAGTAGGACTCTGCTGGCAGATCCCCCCTGGTGCTGTTGTGCTGCTTCAGTCAGGCGTGTGAAAAATATGCCTCGTTCCCAGGCTCAATCCCTGACTGCGTCTCCAGGAAGAGCTGGAAAACAGCCTCGTGCAGGACCCTCAAGAGAGGCTGCCAGTCACAGGAGGGAAGGCAGGAGAATCAAGGGTCCAGCTCAGTGCACAGCAGCTCCTTACACAAGGAGGAACAGCCTCTGGGCGAGCGACAGCAAGGCAGGAGAAGGCTGGCCCTGGGATTCTGCAGGGCTGGCTTATCTGGGGCCAAGGGGCAGCAGAGCCCCGGCACCTCTTCTCTCAGAAGCTCTAATCTCAGGTTCAATCCCACAACCCCTCAGGTCACTGCACCCAAGGAGATGCGCAGAACGCTCTGCGCATACTCGCGTCACACTGCCGAAGCCTGAAGATTTCTTTGGGGGGCAAAACCGAGCCTCCGTTTCCATGCAAGCAAAAACAGAAAGCCAGGCACGCTCTGTTCTTTCAACTGCAAACAGTCTTCTGAGGGCCTGGGGCAGCACCTGGTCCCAGCGAGCAAACCAAGGGCTAAACAAGTTTCAAGGTGTCAGGAACCCAAGTGCTTTGCAGGCTTCCTTGTCCACCTTTGCCCCCAGCGACACGCAAGGAGCAAAGGGCCATGGACTCCTGCAATTCCACAGCCTCCAAACTCTGCTTTGCTCCCACCTCTACCATCGAGCAGCTGCACTGCAAGGCAAGAGCCTGGTGCCAGCAGATCGTGCTCCGTGTGCTTTGAGTCCAGGCTCTGTTCAGCCCTTCCCCAGGATCAACCAGGTGAAGCAAGTCAAACCCGCCTAAGCTGCTTTGAGTGGAGGAGGAAGCGTGGAAGAGAGAAGACTGGTGGACTCGAAGCAGGCTTCAAATCCAGGGAACAGGGTGAGTGAAGGAGGCGACTGGCATGCCTTCAGATAGTAGAGGACAGCACTTGGTGCACACTCTTGGACAGACGCCTGGTAGGGCACAGCATGCTCTCTTAAGCTGGTGACCATACTTGAGCGCCAATCAAGGTTAAGGCCTAAGGGTGGTATCGACCTCTTGGTCTCTGCTGCCACAACAGCAGGCTTCTAGGAAGAGGAGCTCAAAAGGCAACTGAGTGCTGAGGGGGGGGGGGGGGAAAGCAAAGACTCCAGACCTAGCCCATCATTAACAGAGTTGGTGAAATTCCAATGTCTTTTGGACCCTCGGCCTGTGTTAATAGGTTACCCCCGTTGCGGGCCAGGAAAATGGGTGGAAACGTCACAACTTGTCCAACAGACCCCTCCACCTTCTTTCTCAGCCAGGTCTTGTCTTTTCAGCCTGCAAGCCTGAGAAGTGCCTGCCTCTAACTTTGCACAGGCATAGCACCCAGCTGCAGTTCTACAGCTTATTCTTAAAGCAGTTTTTGCCTGAAAAACGGATTAGAAAGAACTCATGAGAAGACATCAAATTCCTGGGTCAAAGTCCTCAGCCCAGGTGACAGACCATTTTACAGTCACTTTCCCTTTCAAGAGCCCTGCTACAAAATGCAACCCTCAAGCCCCAAACATACATAGGAACACCCCCCTTCTCTAAGGCACATCAGGGAAATCTCTGGCCCAACAACAGTTCTGCTGTGTCCTCTAGGGCCTGATTCTCACCTCATGGATACCACCATCCCACCTGTGAACTGCATATCAATAGGAGGGAGGGATTTTTGGTGCCCTGTATTGAAAAACCGTTTTTCTTTTTCTTTTTAAAGAAGAGTTTTTAAAACTAACATTTCCGAAGAACAAAGTCAGGAGGAAATAAAACAGCAAGACAGAGAATGAATACCTCGGTCAGGAGGTTTCGAGGTATGCTTTTGTTTGTAACTATCTGAAAGACAGAAAAAGAATAGTGAGAGAAAGGTGAACATACTCTACAGGTCAGGTGTTCACATGCAGAGTGATTAAAACGGAGAAAAGAAAAGGCTGATTGGTGTTATTTTAAAAGTATAAGGGGAGGGAAACATTCTTATAGGACAGCAGGAGGAGGACAGAAAGAAAAGTAATTTCAAAAACTCCATTCATTGCCGTTTGGAAAATTCAGCCAATTCGTCTCCCAGCCCGCCCAGGTTTGCGTGAGCATCCCCTTTCAGATGCTGGACCAGGCAGCAGGGCTGGTCACCTTACTGGGGGATCTGCAGCCCACCCACGACAGCCAGGCCAAGGTGCTGCCCCTCAGTGCTGCCTGCCCCCCCCAAGTTAGAACGGGCTGGAGTTCTGCAAAGAAGACACCGGCTGCACAGCAACAGAGCCCTGGGTCTGGCAGCTCTGGAGGCTCAGGTCAAAGGACAGCGGACGGTGAGGCTGGAAAAAAAGACCCCAAACGGAGAGTTCTGGGCTGGTCTGTCATATTTGTCCCCAAGGAAACTAGGAAGTTGGGAGTTCACTAGGTAACCGTGCAGACATGCCAGTTTTCATATTTTCACCAAACTCTCCAACAGATTTCAGAGCTCTTGGAGACCAATAAGCTTGCACAGTTTTATCTCCTTGTGCCAAGGCAACTCTTCACCCCCTAAGGACTTCCTTGTGCCTCCTGTCCCTTCAAAAATGGAAAGCAACAAGCCAGTCTCAGAGAGGTTCCATGGAGAGAATCTAAAAACTCTTTCCTGTCCACAGCACGCTCCCACCTAACCAGAGCTGCACGGACTGCTCACAGAGGCTGAGCCCCACAGAAGCCTCGCCATCTTACTCACTGTCACAGGCATACGGTTTGTCTCGGTCTTCCAAAATGGCAGCATCCAGCTTCT
Source organism: Tiliqua scincoides (assembly GCF_035046505.1). Classification (NCBI taxonomy): domain Eukaryota; kingdom Metazoa; phylum Chordata; class Lepidosauria; order Squamata; family Scincidae; genus Tiliqua; species Tiliqua scincoides. The sequence goes on from NC_089835.1 coordinate 337,586, forward strand.
TCCGGGCCCCAGCCACTCCTTTGCCCTGGAAACCCGGAAACAACATCAGAAACAACGTCAGGGAAACACTGCAATTTGGGGGCCACACAGAACTGCAAGATGTGAGAATTGGAAGGTGCGTTAGAGCTCAGTAAGTTCAACTCCCTGCTTAGCACAAGCGACAGAAGCCCTGACAGGTGGCTGCCGAGGGAGAGCCCACAATGCAGACTGCTTCGGTGCTGGACAGCTCTGCCTGTTACAAGGTTCTTCCTAGTGTCTAGCCTGACTCTACTTTCCAGTAGTTTCAATCCCAAACTCTGGAGACACAGAGAGTCAGGTCCTTCCCTTCTTCTGAACGACAGTCCTTCAGATCCGTGAAGGCAGCTCTCGGAACCTCCTTTTGGTCTCTTCTCCAGGTTAAGCATATCCAGCGCTTTTAACCCTTCCTCACAGGACGGGGATTTCCAGATCTCTCACTGCTGGAGTGAGAATGGCTCTGAATGGCTTTCTAGCTTATCAATGTCCTCCTTAAAATGTGGTGCCCACAACCAGACAGACACAGGAGTCCAAGTGAGGAATGAAGACAATATACAGCACAGGACGTGCTATACAGCAGTAGTTCCCAAACTATTGTGAGCAGCGGCACCTCAGGGAGCCATTAAATCCCTCACAAAATAACTCACAGCCCTAACGAGGAGCTGCAGCCAATGGTCAAAAGAGTCACTAGTTGAAAAAAAAAGTTTGGGAACTACTGGTATAGTCTGGTCCTCCTTATGCATGATTTTGGGACCTGCAATTTTGACTTGCGTGTCTGAAGGGCCTTGCCCAACTTCCCAGATGCGACCAAAAGTGTCTTCCAGCCGCACCCAGGAGATGTTCTGAGTCCCTCCCCCAGATCTCAGTATCCACAGGGGAGTCTGGGAATGGAGCCCCTGCAGATATTGAGGGCCAGTCTGTACAGTATGGTAGAAAAACAGCAATCCAGATAAAATATTTGGTCAACTGCTGTTCCTGCCACAGTTCAGCCGTCAGAGATGCAACAGAGCCCTTAAAGGCTTGAGCTGAGTTCCCACCCTGGCACACGGAAACATCTTGTCCAGGTGGCCGCCCCAGCCATCTGGCGTTCAGATTATGTTCCGCTGTTTACATCATCTAGCATGTTAAAATATTACACACATTCTGCCTTCCATGAATACAGCCAACCCCAAAATGTTCACAGGCAATTCTCACTTTCAGGGCTGTGAACCCAGGCTGTGAACTCTTGGGTCTAAATGTAGTTCCAAGTCCCAAATGGGTCAAAACAGTCATTTCAGGAAGTTTCTCTCTCTCTCTCTCTCTCTCACACACACACAGCAGGGCACAGGGCTCACTTTCTAGCATCCAGGAGCTGGTCAGCCACATCAGCAAGACAGATGTGGCCTGCTGCTGCCCCACAGTGGTGCTTGCTTGAAATTTCGTCTTGGCTTATCTTTCAAAGGAGGCTTGTATCTTTATTAGGACAATCCAAAAAGTAAGCTAGCATAGATCAAGGCGCTCTCGGGTTCTACAGAGCTCTTCTTCAGGCAGGCAGCAAGCAGAACAAGGTACAAATGGGGGGGGAGACTACCCGGAGCAACGAGGGTCACTAGATTCTCAAAGCAGGAGATACTTTTAATGCGCTACAGTAGGCTGAAGGTCAAGTTAGAGTGGAACAGGATGTTGCACCTTGGTTGGAGGGCATTTCACTCTGCAAAAGCCATATTGGCAACCTTCAGTCTCGAAAGACTATGGTATCGCGCTCTGAAAGGTGGTTCTGGCACAGCGTCTAGTGTGGCTGAAAAGGCCAATCCGGGAGTGACAATCCCTTCCACACCGGGAGCAAGTGCAGTCTGTCCCTGGTCTGTCTCCCTGGCTATGGGCCTTCCTTCTTTGCCTCTCAGCCTCAGACTGTTGGCAAAGTGTCTCTTCAAACTGGGAAAGGCCATGCTGCACAGCCTGCCTCCAAGCGGGCCGCTCAGAGGCCAGGGTTTCCCACTTGTTGAGGTCCATCCCTAAGGCCTTCAGATCCCTCTTGCAGATGTCCTTGTATCGCAGCTGTGGTCTACCTGTAGGGCGCTTTCCTTGCACGAGTTCTCCATAGAGGAGATCCTTTGGGATCCGGCCATCATCCATTCTCACGACATGACCAAGCCAACGCAGGCGTCTCTGTTTCAGCAGTGAATACATGCTAGGGATTCCAGCACGTTCCAGGACTGTGTTGTTTGGAACTTTGTCCTGCCAGGTGATGCCGAGGATGCGTCGGAGGCAGCGCATGTGGAAAGCGCTCAGTTTCCTCTCCTGTTGTGAGTGAAGAGTCCATGACTCGCTGCAGTACAGAAGTGTACTCAGGACGCAAGCTCTGTAGACCTGGATCTTGGTATGTTCCGTCAGCTTCTTGTTGGACCAGACTCTCTTTGT